>NW_026267338.1:23126-24778 GCF_000697945.3 Frankliniella occidentalis | reverse complement strand
CGGACTGACACACATTGCTGACTGGACTGGCCGCCCAACGCCACGAGTACCGGGGGCTCGCGCCGCTCGCGTCCGCGCGACGCGCAGCGCGCAGCAGTGCACCGTGTTGTTGGGGGGCAAGGGGGCTGCGCGGGGAGGAAACGCTACTTGACTGAATTGGTCAGCACCGAGCTGAGTAGGGCTTTATTACGACTTCCGCATTAGAGACAAAACGACACGAAAGAGAGGGAGAAGGGGGGGACTTCCCCTTCCCGTACTGTGCCGCAGTCAGTACATTCCCCCCATGCACAGTACAGTACAAGTGCCGGTGCCACACACACTACAAACACAAATCCCCCCCCCCCACTCGCCCCTCCCCCAGACCATGACCTTTACCTCGTAAATGCAAAAACGAACAATGGAGGGCACGTGGTGTGGCTCCCAGTAGAATCAGGGCGATTACGAATGCGGGCTGAATTATAATATCCGTCGAAAGTATTTCCTCACACCTTCCTACTATACTCCTTCGATAACCGCCCGGCCGGGGCACGGGGAGAGGGCCTCCTCGGAGAGCGTGGCGTGGAGCGCGGCGGCGTGGTTGTCGAGCTTCCTTCTTCCTCTGCCCCCCCCCTTTTCCACAACCTTACTTAGGTCCTTTTTCTTTCGCCCGGCCTGCCTGCTTGCCGGCCGGCCCGCCCGTCGGCAGGCGCAGAGGCCCATCTCTTCCTCATCTTCTCTCCCGCAGCGCAGCCCAGCCTCACACTCACACACCTGGGGAGAACGGAGGGGGGGTCATCGCCCGGACCAAGGTCATGAGTTGTGACCTTCTGCGCGGACAAGCGTCCGGGCGGGGTGCATAACGCAGCGCATCTAGGAGGCTCGCGGCGGCAAGGGTTGGTCCACGGCGACGCCTACCCCGCTGGGGGTGCCTGTGTCTCAAAGCTCGAGTCCCTCCCGCCCGCCCCCCTTTTCCCCTTCCCTCACACCGGCGGCGCGGCGGGTCGTAGCCGCAGGCGATGACCCTTCGTCGCATGGCTTCACTTTCCATCTATTTTCAATTTGTACGAATTATTTTCGTGCGGCCGCTCGTGCTCCCTCCCCGGGGCGGGCGGGCGTGTGAGTGTGAGTGGCTGGGCCCGTCGTTTTGTTTTCTTCTCTCACTCCCTCGCGCCCGTCTCCTTCCTCCCGCTCCTCTCACGGGCCCTGCTCCTCCTCCTCCTCCTCCTCCTCCTCCTCCTCTCCGCTCGCTTCCTCGTCTCCTCTTCCGAGCGGCGCGCGGGCCGGGCCGGGCGAGGGAACCGGTCTGGCGGTCGGGTCACGTGACAGTGCACATCCTGGGGCAGTCCGGACAGAGTCCGGTCCAGCCGCTGCTCCAGCAGCCGGGGCTCCTCCAGCCCACCCGTACCCGTGCGTCACCCGCACATCCTCGATGATACCGAGACACAGTAAACGAATACAAATCGGACATCCTTGTAACCCTTCCGCGACGAGCCACAAAAAGGAAAGGGACGGCCCTGGTGCGTACTATAGGGGGGGGGGGGATCTTCGGACCGCGTGTGTCACGAAGGTCGCCGCGCCAGGCCAGGCGGGTGTCGTTCGCGTCGTGGTGGGCCTAGCGGAAGTGCCGGCCCGCGATCGTAAGGGCACGTATTGCAGCAACCACGTGCACGTGC
>NW_026267338.1:0-12506 GCF_000697945.3 Frankliniella occidentalis | reverse complement strand
CTCTCTCTCTCTCTTTTCTTTCTCGCCGTCGTGATCTGCTGTTCCCGCGCGCGGCCGCGCGGCAGAGAGTGCGCCTCTTTTCTTTTGCCCCCCCCCCCTCCCCCTCTTTCCTCTCCCTCTCTCTTTCTCTTTCTCTCTGTCTCGCACCCTGCTCCTCCCCGCGGCGGCGGCGGCGGCAGGGCGCGGTCGTCGTCGAGGCGATGAGCGAGAGGAGGCTGGTGGTGGCGAGAGCGAGGTGCATTGCATATAAACAGCAACAACAACAAGAGCAGCGGCAGTGAATAGCAGCGCGCCGCGGCGATATGGTGGGGGGAGATCCGACTCCACCGTGGATAAAAGGCGACAGGTGCTGCTCGCGCCGCGGTGGGCGCGGCGTGGCGTGGCGTGGCGCGGCTTTATCCGTGGGAGCTTAGAGAGCTTCCGAGTACGTCCCCGCCCGCGGCCCGGCCCCGCCGCGCGCCTTATCAGAGAACGGGGCGCGGCCGGCAGCTAGGGCGACGCGCTGCTGATCAACCTCGCGACCTGCTGGCATGCCACACCGTGCCACACCTGACTACAAATAACAGCGGGATATACAACGCGTTATGACGTCAACGCTACGGATCTATGGCGTGATTTGCCTGGAGGTTGCCCCCCCCCCTTCCACCCCCCTGGAAAAAGAAGTTTCGGGGCATGTACCATTTTAGTATGCGGACAATTGGCATCTGAACTGAAACAAACCCACACCTGCGCGTCTTCCATGAATCACCCGGTAGACAAGTGTCGGGCCATTGTCGCAATCAAATTTTGTTTTGACCACCAGCAGCATACCGCTGGCTTTTAATCGGAACCAGGCGAACAGAGATATGATGACACCAGGTGTGCGCGTGCACGTGTGCTAGAGTGTTGCATCCTGTTTCGCGTCCAAACAGGGCAAAGTGGCCTAAGCAATACATAACCTACTTTGGGGAAAGTTAAAGAAGTTTATGAATAGGATAACTTCAATTTGAAATCGACTTTTAAATATAAGTTTTCATATTCATAGAACTCTTAGCCGTATTAAGATATGTGAACACAAACATTTCCGAAATATGTTTAGTTAAGTTTGCATGCCCTGAGTCCAAGTTGGCGTTTACATTACCATCCTGCCAGCCCCCGCCCCGAGAGCAAGATGTGGTCATGTGAACCCAGTTCAAGGGTCGCGCAGGAAGAGCAGGATATGGTCATGTGAACCCAGTTCAAGGGTCGCGCAGGAAGAGCAGGAAGCCCGAGTGACCCGCTATCGATAACGCGTTACACGGGTAGGCAGATACCAGGCAGAGCAACACACGGGTGCCCGGCAGAAAGATAACGGGCGGCGGGACAGAGGGCGGGTGCCGTCTGCTTCTAATACCGGGAAGTTTGTTGGTTCCGAAGACGGTCAGAGACAAAAGTGCTGTTCCTGAAAAGATTATTGGTTCCGAAGACGGGCGCGGATGGGGGGTAAGGGGGCAGTGTTATTCGCGGTATGTTGGTTATTATGTCGAAATACGCTTTCGACAAAGAAACTCGAATTCTTACGTAACTCAAAGGTAGCCAGTCAGCTTATTGCAGGGCGGTGTGCACACGTGCAATCTCCATCCCGATATCCTATGATAGTCGAACGCGGATGATGACGAGACGCTAACCGAATTACAAGAGAGTCACGCGCCTTTAAGCTTTAAAGCGTCTGACTCACCGTGACACGCAAACGAGATCGTGGACCGTGGACCAAGGCTGTCACACACACCACTAGTTGGCATTCGACTTTTGAATCTCGTCAAGAGCGAACTTGCACGCGCGTCTATGCAAAACGCATCGAGTGTTAGACGACACGACACCTTGCCCTCCCGCACGCCGCCGTCAGGAGAGCAGGAATGTTTGCCCCCGGTGGGGCCGCAGAGGAGTGTGTTCCACGCGGCAACGCCGCCCCGCCCCCCACAGCCCCCCGCGCAGTGCCCCTTTTCCTGTTCCTCCTCCTTCTCCTCCTCCTGCCTCCTGAGTTGCCTCCGGGTGCCTCCGGTTGCCCCGCGGGTGCCGAGTGCCGCTGCCTCCGGTTGCCTCTGCTGCGGGTGCCTGCCTGTTGCCCGGTGTGCCCCCGTGATGCTGTGTTGTTGCTCCACCGGACGGACATTTCGACAGCGGCAGCACGGACAGCAGCGCGCGGCAGGATGGTGCAAGTAGGACGGCCCGGCCCCGGACGGCAGTGACCAGCGGTGGCCTGGGAGCAGCATCAGGGGCTCTCCTCCTCCTCCTTGCACCCCGCTCACCGAGCCGCTCGCTCGCTCGCTGACAAGAGGAGACGAGCGACAATTCATTATCGGCCGGCTCATGGCATGGCGAGGCTCACGACGATGTCTCCCATGGCGCGCAGCAGCAGCACAGCCCCGGCCCATGAGCGGTTCGTTGTGGGGGAGTGGGGAAAAAAATACTAAGTCTATTCCTGGCAAGGGCCAGGCCTGGTGCAGCAGCAGGTGGCACCACGGGCACCATGAGCAGCACCGCGGGACTTGGTGCAGCAGGTGGCACCACGAGCACCACGGGCACCATGGACATCATGAGTAGCACCGAGGTCCGTGCAGTAGGCAGCACCACGAACAAGCCCCACCGCGAGACTTAGTGCAGCAGGTGGCACCCCGAGCACCACGAGCACCATGAGCAGCACCGCACGACGTTGTGCAGCAGGTGGCACAACCAGCACCATGAGCAGCACCGCGGGGCGGGGCGACCGCAATGCACGCCGAGATATCGACCCCTTCCGCATCCCCTCTGCGCCCCACCCCACCACATGCTACCCCCCTCCCCCCTAACCTGCCCAACCAGGCAGTCGGCGTGTCAGCAAGTGCGTGATTGGGCTCGGTACCCTGAGCTTTAGTACAGTCTCACTTTCGACAAAGTTTGCGCTAGCTCAGCCCAGCCAACATGACTTTTGAGATAATCCACCAAAAATGACACAGTCCAAACAAAGCCTCCAATGCCGTGTTTCACGCACGACGTGAGAGTGCACCTGACGGGTGTGGAAGGGGAGGAAGGGGAGGGAGGGGAGGGGGCTGCTGACGGGGCCTCCCGCGTAGCTCGGCTGCTGGTGGAGCCGGTGCACCCACCCTGGGAAAAATAGTAAGTGGCAAGGTGGCATTAAGGTGGCAACTAGGTGGCGAGGTGGGCGAAGTGGCATGTAAGGGGCAAGGAAGTGGCAACGAGGTGGAATGCGGCCAAGTGGCATAGAGGTGGCAAGCAGGTGGACCTGGGTGGCATCAAAGTGGCATCGAGGAGCCAGCCCCAGGTGGATGTTAAGGGGCATCTAGGTGGTATTGTAAGTGGCAAATAGGAGGTTAGGTGGAAAGTAACTTGGAATAAGTGGCGAGGCGTCCTACGCGGTCAATCAGAATGCAGAAATAAAAAAGACTTATACATAACAGCAAGAGAAAAAATATGAGACGAGAAAAATATAATTTCCTTTTATTAATAATGTAACACCCCAATTTTTTAAAGATAATGTTAAAAGTCTGTACTGAAAGAACTTTTCATTCAATTTTATAAAACTTATTAAGATATGAATCATTAAACCATGTTTATTGCTTGCTTTTATTCCCTGAGTCCACAAACCAGATTTGACTTGTGACTGTTATGGACTTAAAAAAGAATTTTTTTCTCTTTCCTATGTTTTTTTGTCTTCGTATTGTTATTATCCTCATTTTATAACGTTACTACATTTAGTTGGAGTGGCATCTCTCTTAGTGTTAGCCGTTCTGGGATCCATTAGCCTGCCAAAGCCGCTAACTTTTATCGAACTTGGTTGTGTTAAAAATGTGACACTTTTGTATTGTTAATGGATATAGCAATGGTTTTGCATGAATTCTTCTTGCAAAAGATTTTATCGACTTTGCCTTTATCTAGACCCAAACCTCATTTCATGATACTTGCGTGTAAATAATAAGGTAGTATCTATTAAAAATCATATGTATCATATGGTAAAGTACTTTGTTTCAGATAAGTTTGATTAAGATTAGCAACTGTTATTGTAAGTGAGAGGGCAGGTAGAATAAGCTGCAAGCTTTTAAATCACTCAGTCAAAAGAAGACCGGATGTAAAACAAATAGTTGACAGAGTGAGCTTTAACTTAATTTCTATTTTGAAAATATTTTCTGAAAGTTCAATGAGTCAACATTATGTTTTTTTTATCCAAGATACATATTGATTGTCCATAGTAACAGGATTTTTACTAAGTGCTATCAAAACACACACTAAAGTATCATGAACTGACTATAAGAATCCCTTTAAAAACTTTTCTGTATCTATTAACAACGCAAAAGCTTCATATTTTTAACACCACCAAGTTTAATAAAAGTTAGCAGCTTTGGTAAGCTAATCGATCCCAGAAATGGCTATCACTAAAAAAAATTCCAATATATGAGAAACCCAACGGGGCCGACTGGCAAAGAGGTGGCAAGCAGGTGGACCCAGGTGGCAGTTAAGTGGCATCAAGGAGACAGTTTGAGGTGGCATCTAAGTGGTATTGTAAGTGGCAAGTAGGTTAGGTGGAAAGAAAGGGGATATTAAGAGAAAACTAAGGTTTGCAAGCCTAGTTGAACAAAACATGTATACTAGAGACTAGTCTCACTCAGTAACTATCTCTGCAACAGTTAATTTTTCCTTCAACTGGGAAGATGAAATGCAAAATTTATTTGATTTGAGTGTGCTTATTTCCTACTGCTGCAGTCTTGATGATAGGTCATAAGGTCTTCTCCTCCATGGGTTTTCATTTAAACATAAGTCACTTACTATACATAGATTTTTATTGTGCTATCACATAACAGTACGGATACATTTTTTTCATGTACACTTCATTTCATCTTACAGGGATCATAGTTCACAATAAAGACTGAGTGTTCACTCTTTGCTGTAACTGTAAGAAATCTCACCCAGTCTGTTTACGGTACACATGTTAAACCTGAGGAAAACAGAAAGCTGGCATAGTTAAATTTCAAATCATACATTTTTTTTTAAAAGTTCCAAAAGACATGCAAGGTTTGTGCTTATTCAATTTTAATTAAACTATAATGCTCATCTTCGAACTTGATCTGTCTTTTCATGATACAAAACGACCCTGAAATTCCCAGGTCGCTAACTCAATGCCTTCTTGAGTTATCGTGCATAAAGACATACAGACAGACAGACAAACAAACAAACAAACAGAATGAAACTTTTTTGGTCAGTGGAGTAAGGGGCCTTGCTAATCGCTCAGCCAATTACAACATTAGCATACACAAATATCAAATGACTGCCAACTCGTTGCATGATGAATACTTCCTGGCTTGGCCTGAGAAAACCTGTTTGTTAAAGCCACAAATGTTAATCGCCTCTGCAACCATATGGCACATTTGTAACATACATTCCTCTGTCAGTCGTCATAAACATGCACTGACCTCCAACATCACTAGGTCTAAGAGCTAATAATCTGCCTTCACATCTTATTTTTGTAATGTGTTTCAAATGACACCCACTTAGACTCCAAATAGGTCGAGTGTCTTGAAGCATTTCTCGTGCAAATATGATGACAGTAGAGTCCCTTTCATCTAGAACTACGTTGGTGATTTTACACTTATTGTTACCACCTCTTAAAACGTAAACACCACTATCATCTCTTTTGAAAGCAGCTTTGTAGTCTACTGTAGTGAAGCGTAGCCCATCATGAATAAACTTCTGAAATCTGGCCACATTTCCCATGAAGACCTTTCTCTGGCCGTCCCAAACAGCAGCAACCTCCTCATCAGACAATTGGTAATCTTTACCCTGGCCGACCAACGCCACCCCATCAGATCTTGTAGCCCACCTCAAAGGTCGGAAAAACATTTGATTGCAAAAGTTTAGAGTTTCATCGGACACATTAAACTTATCACATAAGCGTGGAAGGTTGTTGTAGATTGAGTATCTACGTGCCACACCTTTGGCTAATTCAAGTGGACTTTTAGACATTTGGAGAAGGTACCTATTTTTCCCCTCAAAAGGGTAACATGTATGGGTCCAAACAGGACCAAGATTAAAAACAGATTTCACAACATGCAGAAGTAAATGAACATTGTAAGTCATATTGAGTGCCCCATAGTACTTCTCATATAAAGTCACATACATGACAAGTAATTTACTAGCATATTCCAATTGCCTGGGAGTAATTCGCTTTTGCATTAGAAGATAAAATGCACTGGAAAGAAGACAAAAATGAGTTAGGTTTTTAGTTTCGACAATGCCATGCATTACAACTGGTCCATAAATAACCAGCAAAGCTCTAAGTTCATTTGCTTTGAAATGTTCTTTCTCCTTCAGGCTTCTTGGAGTCCTTGTCAGCACAGATGGTGGATGTAATCCCAAAATTCTTTCTGATATTCTATCAATTTCATCATCATCTAAAGTGGCAAGTATAAGATCAAGGTTTTGATTAACAACACCTTTCAAAAAATGCATAGAGTCTGGCGGCATACCTGAACCTAAGTCAAAATAATCAAGATTCATAAGAACAGATGGCCCTCTACATCCTTTGTAATGTCTTTTTCTGGAGTTTGGATGATTTCTCCTACTATACCCTTTTAACATTTGATCCCTATAAATAGCATCAGTTCGGTCAGTAGGAATGCTTTCTAGCCCCAGCATGGTGTACCTGACACTTCCACGTATATATTCCCCTTCCATGTCACAGAAGGTACAGCCAGAATAACCTGAAAACTGTTTGTGGTTTAACATAGGGTACCGAGCCTGGGTGTCAACCACACTAAACAGTGGAATAACCTTGCTATTTACTATCATACCATCTCTCTGCCAGTCTAGCCCCTCTCTGGACAGCTGATTTGATTCTTTTACAAATGGCTGCAGCATCACTAACATGTTAGGTTTTGCTTTGCCCACAAAAAGCCCCACTAGTAACATATGACGTGACCTCAATTTTGGTGGCAACTCATTTATCATTAGGTATATTGGCCAAAGTTGCTGGGTGGAGGAATTTCCTACTTTCACCCCATCAGTGTTAAATGAAAATGATAGATTATTTCTACAACTCAATACCGCCCCATCGCTGCTCAGATTTTTGTACAAAGCACCATCATAAATATCTTCAATGGTGTCAGGACCAGCTTTTACCCTAGTGAAACGATAATTCAAAGCTTCCGATATACCAGGTTTTTCAAGTAAATCTTTGATTTGTTGTTTCATACCCAGAGACATGACAAATTGTTTACAGCGCAACGGTGACTGCAGAACATGTCCACAGTCACATTGCATAGCAGATTCAGTAGCTGCCTCTCCAATGTAGTTAGCACACTCGGGGCAAATAGGATGCATTTGTTCATGAACTCGACTAGGCTCTGCATGTTTCAAAAGATAATAGTAAGATGATGGCACAACCTCCCTCTTATACAGGACATTAATCATTTGCAGAATGTCAGTCATAGCGGCATATGAAAGACTATGTCTCAGGCCAAGTGATAACACTGCGAGCAAAGTTTCTCCCTGAGTTGTTTCAGTGCAATCACACAGCGTGTCCCTCATCTCACCATACCGCTGTTCAAGTTGAACTGGACGATTCCCCACCTCACTTTGAGCATCTTCAAAAACTGTGTCATCAAGAGCCATTCCTTCGTCTTCATCGTTGAAACTGAAGGTCACAGCAGAGTGTTCATTATCCATGTCGACTGATAGATGGCTGTCATCAATAGCTGTTTCCATTTCATCTCCTGACTGATCAGTGAGTGGTTCAGTTGTGTCCTCTGAATCACAAGTACTGCTAGGGGCCTGTCGCAGACAAACAAGACATTACTGATAGAAAGACAAAGACAAATGCACTTCAAGATGTAGTGTACTCACTATGCTGGAATCACTTAAATTATCTTCTTCAGAACCTGTAGAGGAATCTACTGCGAATGAATAATTACTGTCAAACGATGAACCTTCATGAGCGACTAGTGGTGATGAGCAAACACTGTCACTGACACAGCTGGTGCTGTTCACATTTTCCGGTGCGTTCTCACAAACCTATGGCAGAGAATTGATTAGAGAAAACATTGGGCAAGAGGCAATGTTACATAAACAATATAAACTGACCTCTGAATTCGTTGTGGTTGACGTCTGGAATGCAGTCTCTTTGTCCTCGTCAGCATCCACTGTTCCAGAACATTGCGAATTTGGAGTAGGCATAAGGCCGAATTCCTGAAAAAAATAGCACAATTATTCAACAGACGCCACTAACCTATACAACAGTGTGGACAAATACTGAAGAGTCAGCCACTAGTTAGGCGAACACCAAAATACTTACTAGCATTATTGCATCTTCCCTGGCTCGCTTATGTCGTCGAAGCGTACGTTTAGGAATAGGTATCGCTGGGTCAACTTTGTAACGCTTGTAAGCCGGCTCCATTGCGCAGTTGAAGTAAATACGGTCAAGATTTGCGTACTGCTGTCACTTCGGGGCATAAGAGCCATACTAAACAGGTAAGATTTTCCAGAGCAGACGGACGGCCCCAGCTCAAGCGACAATTTCCTCCAAGAAAAGAAAACCAACTTAACCCTTCTGTTGCGATATTTGTTGGATTTTCCATTGCCCAACACTCACAGTAAAGCCCTAGGCTTCCCTCCCCCTCCCTCTTCGGCGGTATGAAAACACGCACCATCCAACTGTAAAGGGGCACCTGATTTTTCATACCTCTGTATTCGAATCTGAATAGGTATGGGAGGTATCTTTTCTCGACATCAAACATCCGCTTTCTCTCTCTCACTCTCTCGCTTCTTGTTCCTCGAGCAAGGTGGTTGTATTATTTGCGCAGGCCAAACTATACTGAAAAGTTCTCTCTTTTATTTTGTCTTAAGGTTAACTGCAAGGTGGTTTACTGGTAAGGTGACGCTCGGTCCGTTTGTTGGTTCATTTTGAAACGCTTCACTATTCTACATTATTTATTTTTTCTGCTTGTGAGAAAATAAACACGTGAGAATGGTGCGGCAAAACGTTCAACAAAATGAAGCACCACTCAAGTACGCGTACCTTGTTCCTGCGGGCGCCGGCCGGAATGAAGCGTTTGTTGCTAGAATTGATCTTATTAAAAATTTTCATCCTAAAGATGAAAACGATTTTAAGTACACTGACAAACATAAGTACAAGGCGTCACCAAAAACGCCATCGAAATACGTGCATGTGCTTCTGCTGGCAAGTAAGTATTCTTTCCTAACCTAAAATTGAATAAGTCGTAACCAGGACTTGTCTAAATTTTATTATCATCGTTTCAGCATCCAGCAGTGCAATGACTGCAAAAAAACAGAACGCGTCGACGTCGATACGATGGCCTCGCAGTCAGTTTAGCAGCCAGATGTGCAAGCCCTCTTCATCAGAGGATAATGCCGTTCCATCACAGAAGGTACATAGTGTAGTTCAGTTGAAGCTTCTTATTTTGCCACTTTGTTTGCCTATGTTCAGCAGTAACGTGTTGTAGAGGAGTGGTCACTTATCTATGTAACCCTGTGTAGCCTACATCAACACATTCTTTTGCTGTTTCAGGCTAAGGAGAAACAAAAACATAGCAACAATGTCAAATCCATGGATACAGTTATGAAAGCGTACCAAAAGGAAGCTCTTAAAGTTTTACAGCAGCAGCCTCCACCCGCTCAGCACAACCTCAAAGAGAAGTCCTCTCCAATAGTCAATACCGGAGATAAAGGGGCAGCCAGCTCGAAGACAGCAGTTGCTTCACCCAGGACATTTCTATCATCATCTGACTTTGCGCTTATAAGACAACAACTTTATAATGGTATCCATGAAGATTTGTGTTCACAGATTGCTGACCAGTTGCGTGATGATATTGCCTCGGAAGTACAGCAGCGCTTTGCAGTTGAGAAGGCAGAGTTGGTTAATTTGAAGTCCGAGGTTTCACAACTCATCCAGGAGCAGCAAAGTTTCTTGGAATCGATAAGACAGGAAGTCTCTGCACAGGAGCAAGGCACCAAGAACACATTCGATGGCCTCTTTCATAAAATGGAAAAGAAAATCAGAAATCTAGGTAAGTAATTTCAATTAAAGGTAATAATTTCTTTGTTTTTAGTGCATTAGCTGATGCTCTATCAAATTTGCGTATTATTTAACAGAATCTCGAGTTGGGAACAAGGAAACAGATGTAGTCCAGCATCAGGCAACCCAAGGACCAGCACACGTCGCACGGGTTACACTGAAGGCTTCACCTGGTGAACAGGTTTGTGAATGTGTATTGATTTATAACACCAGCATATTTGTATGTCAACACATACATTCATTGTCTTTGCATTCTTACAGATTGATATTGGTGAAGGTGTGTTAATTTGTGCCGAGTATTGGGCCACTGCCAAGAAAGCAGTATCTAAAGAGGCTTGGGTTTCAAATATTTTCTATGGCCTCTTCAAAGATGAGGCAAAGTTCTACCGCTGTCGTCAGCCTAGGACACAAGATACTCGACTCAAAGTTATCCCATCTATACCTCCCTATTTGGTTGTTGTTAGAGGTAAGGATTTCTTGTCATTAAAGTGTTAGACTCCTTTATTTTTTATTTTTTGAAATTATTTTAGCAAAAAGTGGTGAACATCATGTGTTATCTCTTTCAGAACATTTTCGGGAATGGCTGAGGAATAACCCTAAAGTACTTGATGAGTGGGCAAAACCAAAGCAACGCAAAGATGAAGTACTTGACCCACTTGATCTTATTATTGCCCATAGGCAATGGGACAAGCAAGTAAGGGAAGAGAGTGAACCTGACAAGAAGACGAGAAGGGCTGCACGTCTTGTGCAGATAGTCAAGAGCCTTGAGAGTCTAATAGGCGACAGAGCACAAGAACTATATAGGGTGGGGCAACCAAGGGGAGCTAAAAGGTAAATAGTACTGTAATCAATTTTGAAATAGCTATCATGTTTTCACTCGAGTGTCGAAACAATGCGTTGTCACGGGTAGTGGATTAAAAAGCATGTTACTTGTGTTGCAGGGCAAAGGTGCCGTCGCCTATACATTCAAAGGAAAGGAGAAAGAGAAAGAAAAGGAGGTGCGAATACACCTCATATAAAAGTGGGAGAAAAATTGTGAATTCCAGTGATCCTGATGACCAATTTGAACCTGTGGATAACAGCACCGAAAAAACGGTTAATGTTGAGGGTACTGATTTTATTCCTTATCAGTTAGCCGACAAAACCAGCACTCCACAGAAGAAAAATGTGGAGGATTTTGGAAATTCGAATGTTTCCTCAGCAGGTTCTATGTAAGTAATAGAGTGTTAGAGTAAATCCAGTACTTTTACGGTCAAAGTGTGTCTATACAAAATTACTTACTGACCCTCTGTTTCTATTTCAGTCCTGATGATGATAATGAAGGCGACCTCTTTGACAGTGACAATCATTCAACATCCAAGCAGTCAAGTGACAGTCAGTCTTGCAGATCCACATCATGTGACAGTCGGTTGTCTTCATCACCCAAATCAAAAAGCAGGGAAAATAGTCGTGACTCAGATGACACGTATTATGCTCCAGAAATTACTGAAAATGCTCAGCATTAATTAATCTAGTCATCAATAAATCTTAACAAATGTTTAGTTTGTTTGATTTGTTTTGTTTTATTTTATTTGTTATTACTTTATGTTATTACCGTTTTGATGTAAAAACACGTATTTATTTTTTACTCTGACTTAAATTCCAAATGATAAATTATTTAGTCGGTTAGTATTTGTAAATTTTAATCTTGTTGTTAATGTTTATGCTTATATTTCATATCATATTTTTCTGTGAGCGGCCCTACTGGCCCAATTTCTTTTAGCTGTCAATAACTTTTGGTCATAGTACTTGTCATTTCTCACCAACAAAAACGTTTAAAACCAAGGTCAGAGTCAGTGAGAAATTTGCTATTTTCTAAAGAGAGGCCATATTTTATATCTGAAAGCATTTATGTGATATTTTTCTGTTTTATTATGAAGGGTTAGTTAATATGTGAAGTGACTTCTTCCAATATGTAGAATGATGGATTTGATGAGCATTTCATTGTCATGTGCAATTTTGTTACCAATAAATGTATACATGCAAACGTATTTTCGTCTAGCGCTATTTTACCTAGAAATTCCATTATTCACTTTTGAGCAACTTAAATGCCACCTTATTGCCACCTAAACCGCGGCGCGCGCGCGCGTTTACCACCTACTTGCCAGCTTGATGCCACCTAAACGTGCCACCTCGTGCGCTTAAGCGGCCAATTTCACTTAAATGCCACCTTGATGCCACCTCCTTCCCACTTGGCCCACCCCGATGCCAGCTTGCTGCCACCTTGCCACCTAGTTGCCACCTCGTTGCCACTTGGGGCTGCCACTTCGCCACTTAAAAACCACCTCTTTGCCACCTTACTGCCACCTTGCCACTTACTATTTTTCCCAGGGCAGGGGCAGCGCCCCACAACGCACCGCCCCACCCCCGCAGCTCCATGTGCACCGCATCTGGGCTGCCGACCGACACGCCACATGTGTCAAAAGCC
>NW_026267337.1:441492-456537 GCF_000697945.3 Frankliniella occidentalis | reverse complement strand
GTGTGAAGCTGCTGGGGAGAGCAGGAGAGCGTGGCACTCAGCCTCCCCCCTCCCCCGCCACTCCACTCCTCACCTCCCCCCACATCCTCCCTTATCCGTGCGGCAGGTTCGGGGAATACCGTCGCGGTGATCGCATCATCCAGAGTAGCGGCCGCGGCGGGCCGCGCGCCCTGAACCTACTGAGCGGCGGCCATTACACTTTGTTGCAGGAAGCTGCACAAGAACCGCCTGGAGGAATTGTCCGCCCTCCTCTTCCTGCGACTGGCCAACGTTCGCACAATGTGAGCATCAACCAGGAAAACAGGGAGACTAGGTCGGCAACCCAGCTTGCCTGTACTGCCTGTACCTCATTGCCAAGTGTGTCTCTATACTACACGATACCCACCTATAGAGAACCATTTGGTTGGGTTAGGTTAGCGCCCGCTATCGCGTTCTTTTCTAAAAGAAATCTGTTCCGCCCTCCACACTTTACAGCGACATGTCGTGGAACGGGCTGCGCCGCTTGCCGGTGGGTCTGTTCAGGGGCTCCCCCCGCCTGGGCCTGCTGCGCCTCTCCCACAACGCCCTGAGCCAGCTGCCGGGCGCCCTGCTGGCCGGCCTGGAGCGTCTGGAGGAGCTGGACTTGGCCGGCAACCGCCTGGAAAGCCTGCCGCCGGAGCTGTTCGCGCAGCTGGGCGCGCTGCGACGCCTCCGCCTGGACGACAACCGCATCAAGGTGCTGCCGCAGGGTGAGTCGCGGCGGGGCGGGGTAGGGTAGGCCAGCCCGCGGCGCACCGCTGCAGCGCGGGGCTGCCCACCCGGAGGCCGTCAGGCGCTCGAGGCCGCCATTAGTCTGTTGTCTCGAATGCGAGCGGTCCCGGACATGATTCTCAGAAGCAATATTGGCGACCGAGCTGCCGTTTGTGCTTCTCCTTATCAACGGAGAGGGAGTGGTCCGCTTGAAAATGTTATATGATAGAGGATGCCGCCACCTCCCCTTGGTTTGTTTTCGAGGAAACCGTGTGTCATGAGTTATGTTTACCCCATCTCGGTGGGGTCTCCCACTACTCATTCTCTCTTCTGGGTCCGCAGGGCTGTTCACCGACCTGCGCCAGCTGGACTACCTCAGCCTGAGGAAGAACAGGCTGTCCACGCTGCGGCCGGGTGTGTTCGACACCCAGATCCACCTCACCGTGCTCGAGCTGTCCGCCAACAAGATCGCCTCGGTGAGCGAGCCCCGGCGGCGTCGCGGACTTGGCATGCATGCACAGCTGCTGTTTGTGTGCTCTACTTTGAACACCCCCTCCCCCTATTTCCCCCCACACGCACGCTCTCACAAACACAACGCCGTCGTCGCGGACCTCGCGCGGTTCCAACTTTCTTGCTTCGATTCAAGTTTGTCAAACTAGCCCAGCCCACAGCGCCGGCCACCCCGGCGGCGCGCTCCAGTGTCCGACCTGACGACTTATTGTCCAGCTCTTCTCCAGTCGACTCGACTGGAGCCTCCATAGCAACACAGCAAATACATAATCCTGCCAGAGACTCCCCAGCATCGCACACAATCCTGCCATATCGCGCCACTTTTCAGGCCGAATCTGCTAGGGACATTTTGAAATTGCCAAGGAATCTCCCTGGAGACTCCGGCACACTGCGAACAATCGTGCTGGATACTCCTTCGACACTGTCGAAAACCATACTGGGGATACCCGTTTTGGTGACTGTAGAATTCTTTGGGCGGTTCGCAGCTGGAGGGGAACGAGTTCCGTTGGCTGCAGTCGCTGGTGGAGTTGCACCTGGGCCAGAATGCTCTGGGGGAGCTGCCCAGCGGCCTGCTGTCCGGGACGCCGCGACTGCGCAAGCTGTTTCTGTACAACAACAACCTGGAAGCGCTGGGCCCGGAGGCGCTCCGGGGGCCCTCCAACCTCACTGCACTCCTGTTGAACAACAACCTCCTGCGAAGGCTCGCGTCAGACACCTTTGCGGCCGTTCCCCGCCTTCAAAAACTGTAAGTGATTAACATTTGAAAAAATAGAAAATTAAACCGCACCTATTCAATGGTATTTGCGTTAAGTCAGGAATTTTTTCAAGGTCAGATGTGAATTTTTCAGGCAAGTTGATAGCAACAAGTTCCAGTTCCTTCCCGAAGGGTCCCTGGACTACCTGCAGGAGCTGGAGTCGCTGAAACTGGCCAAGAATCCGTGGCACTGCGATTGCGCTGTTCTTTACCTCGCGACGTAAGGACTGTTGTTCTCTTTCCCGCTTTAAATTTTCGGGCACACGATTGTGGGTTTTTGATAAAATTTGTTGATGTAGTAGCGTTTCGCCGGAACTGAATCACTCGATGTTTGCACTTCATGTCAGATAATGGCGATTACTGGCTTCTAAAAGCAGTTTCTGTGGCCGATGCCCGCTTGAGTAATACGCGTGGAGTGCCATATCGCAGGCAACTTGGTTGCAACCTCATGCTGCAATAAACACCTGTTTCTGTTTCCTTCGAGGTGGCTGCGGGCGCACCGTCGCCTCGTCTGGGACTCGAACCCCAAGTGCCGCGGCCCAGGGGACCTCGGCGGCCGCCTGCTGGAGAGCATGACGTTCGACGACCTCTGCGAGGGGCAGTGGGCGTCCATGGTGCGCCTCTCGCCCCGTGTCCCGGTCAAGGCCGCCGCCATGGCTGCCGCCGCAGCGGCCGCGGCGGCCGCGGCTCAGGAGGCTGACGACGAGGCCGGGAGCGCGGCTGGTCTGGCGCCCGCGCCCGCACCACGGCCCTTGCCCGGCTCTGACAAGCTGCCCGGGGAGGACGCAATCTTCTCCCTGGGCAACGTGAAGGTCAACCTCGGCCCACCCGGGGACAACAGCAACTTCAACACCTGACGGCGTCCTCCAAATAGCGTCCTCCTGATAGCGTCCTGCTGACGGCGTCCTCCCGACGGTGTCCTGGCCGCGTCCTGACCGCGTCCTGGCGGCGTCCGGACGGGAGCAGAGTGCTGCCCCTCCGTGCCCCACTGAACCGTCCAGACTGTTTCAATAAAGCGGACCCCTCCGTCGCTCTTGTTACTACTGTTGTGGTCCCCCGAGGCTGGGGTTGCCGCCCCCCCGATGTGTTCCGCTCCGTGGTCGTGGCTCAAGGCCGCGGAGAAGGTTAACCTCCCCGAGTGTGTCCGGCCGCGCTGGCCCGAGCCGCAAAGCACGCGAACGGTCGTGACCGGACCGGACCGAAGGCGCGGAGCCCTGGAAACGACCCTGTCCACTTGCCTGACTAGGGTCCGCGCCTCGCTCAGACAGTGGTTCAGCGTCTTCAGAACTCTCTTTCTCTTGCTCTAGCTCCTTGGTGAGGCCACGTCCACCCAACCCCTACCTCTATCTCCCTCACTTACATTTCACTTTTATCGACTCTCTCCGTGCAACCCCTCCGCCTGTTCGCATCCATCTCCAGCCGCCGCCGCCGCCGCCGCCGCGCACCCAAGTCCGGTTTTCTCTGATCGCTCCTCGCGCCGAAATGATAATTCACGACCGAGAGAGTTATTGCGCCCCTATCCTTGAGCGACGGCGACGACGGCGGCAGTCCCGGACCAGAGCCACTCATCGTCTCTCTGTCTCCCTCTCTTCTGTCATAAAATGTTCTCCGGGGACGATTCCGCTACTCGCCTTCTCGACGCACCCCCTTCCGAACCTCCAACCGACCCGGGCTCCTCCTCCCCTCGCGACGCCGGGGTGGACGAACTCACTGAGACCCTCCCCCTCCCACTCGCCCCACCCTATCACCCACAACCAGCTCCCCTCGCTTGCGACGACCATAGCCGAGGCGACCATGCACTTCACTAAGTCACCGAGTCGCTAATTCGATCCGCTTGTAATGTTACGGCGGCCAGGCCATTCGGGTCGCTCAAAACAAACACGGAAGGAGGAGGAGGAAGAGAACATAAACGATGTGGCCGGGGCCGCCGGGGCGCGGGTGGGGGTGGGATATGGGACCTCGGAGGAGATCGTCGCGGGACGGCGGGGCGGCGGGGCCCAGACAAATCGAAATAATGGGGATGTTTGCTTCACATGTCTGGTCCCAGCGCTGCTGCCCCGCCTCGTGACGAGGTTGTCGTGCACCTGGATATGGGATTGATCAGTACTCTACCCTGGAGGCGGCTAGCTATTGCAAGACTGTAAGGACCACTGTAGGGCCGCGCCGCCCCCGAGCGGACGCAACCACCCAGCACTGGCCCCCTGCTAGGGCTCGGCGCCGTCTTCTGGCACAGCACAAGCACGCACACCTAGCGTACAAATTTAAATTTTACGAAAAAAAATGTTGTAAAATTTGTCAAAATTAAGGAAATATTTTCATTTTTTCCCCGTTTTTTCTGGAAAAGTTTCCAAGTTTTTCGAAAAAAAATCGCACTTTTAAAATCCCTAACCTGGCGCTGCACAGAGCGTTTTACCCCGCGCGGCGCACGGCGCCTTATCTGCTACGACGTCGCCGACGACGCCCAGCGCGGACCCATCAGGCACGGCACGGCGGCGGCGCCCCCTGGCGGCCGAGGCGGCCAAAAGGCGCCGGGGACGGGCGGGACGGACCCGCCTACCTCACCTGCCATGGGCGGCGTGAGCGGCCGGTGACAGCATTAGCGCCCGCGGCTCATCAGTGCATGGCACGGCGCTGACATGAGACGGGTGGACCGTAGCGCAGACCAGCAGCGGCAGCGGCAGCATCAGCACCACCAGCAGCAGCGCGCCGAGGGGCGTCAGGGGCGCCAGTCGACATGAACCGCACCGGGATGCCGGACCACGTAGCGCTGCAGCGGCTAGCAACAGGTGAGGGCGCGGGGGTGGGGTGGGCCGAGGGGGCTGGGCCCTACCTTAGTTAGGGTTGCACCTGATTAGGGTTCACCTTAAAGAGCATAGCCGGCCCCGTCGAATTATTGGGCCGAGGAAGTTGTAGGGGAGTCTGAATCCCATTTCCCATTTTGTTGGTTCGTTTACGTACTGTGTGTTGTTTACGTTTCGCTGATTGTTAAAGGACTTTGATCTTATGCCAAGTGCCGTACCTGTCATCTAAATTGCAAGTTTTCAGATCACATTACAGTGACTAGTTCGATTGGAACGTCTTTCAGTTTCGAGGCGTGCGTAATATTTGGACCCGAACCCTCGTACTCCCTCCCTCCCCCTCCTCCCCGCTCCTTCCTGCCCCGCGCGCCAGCGATGCGCGGTCCTCCCGTTGTACAGTACGTGCAGTAACGTTTTTCCATCAGTAATGAACCAACTTTCAGGTGTTCCCTCCCCCCCTCCTTCCCCTCCCTCCTCTTATCTGGGAGGCACCCACATCGGCCCATCCAAACCATTGAGATTGCGGCCGGTGCGACATGTTTTCTTTTCGAGGCAATTAATCTCGTGCTTGTATTTTTCTCGAAGCGCTTTATTCTCGAAGACGCGCAAACACTTTACTAGATCCTATATAACGAGAGGCCCGTCCAGGCCTTTCTTTACGTTTGAACGGTTTGGGTTTTGACCGCAGAGGTTGCGCGCAGGCGAGGAGTCCGGGGCCGCCCTCGAGTCGCACCACGATGACGCCCAGCATGTGGGGGACGCGGCGGACTCCATGGACGACGACGCCATCAACGGCGGCCACTGGCTGGACACCGAGATCGCCGTGGGCTCCATCGTCGCCATCATGGTGGTCGCCGCCCTGGTCGCCGTGTGGATATCGTGCAGAAGGTAAAACGCCACGGCGACGACGCCAACAAGGTAGCCAGCGACTCGCGTGGCGCCAGCGGCTATACACACACGGGCGCCTCGCGACAGGCCTCGCACGGCGTCTTCTGTCTCCGGAGACAAAAGGGCAGAAAAAGAGGCAGCGAGGCTGGTGCGCGTGCGCCCGGTGGTGCTGTACTCGACAGGTGCCTCACTCGGCACGGATATATATTATCTTTCACTACCACGTTACTTTGTAGCGCCCCAGTAGCCTCATTATGTGTAACTGAATGGGAGCGAGGGACAATTACTCTAAACTGCTTAAACTGCTTCAAAGTATACCGGGAGGCATATTGACCGCGCCCACCCACCATCGTAGTATGATCACCCAGAAAAGTCATTAGCAATGGCAACCATCTTATGGTTGGTTCATGAAGCGCCATAAAATTTGGTAGAGACAACAATAAGAACGTGATCGAAACTATCTCTCAACCATCGTGCACGATAAAATTGCACGAACGCGCACACCTGCATGTGGTGATGTGGTCAATCAGGTACCTGGTATTCTGATATTTTGCCAGCGATGTTCCAAATTATGCTCCACGGCAATGTCATTAGCGCTTGCCACATTCTATGCTCACGACAAAATTTAAAATGCATAAACGAGGGGAGGCGGGAGGGGCTCCACGTCCAACATGTGGATTCTGTCATTTCAAAATACGAGTAAATTCATGGTTTTCCGACAATTTGCCATTTTTTCTGTCCCGCTTTCCGTTTAAAACCTTGTTGACGTTAAACGTGAGCCGCTGCCAAAGAAGTAAAGCCGGAATGTCCCGCGCCCTCTCCTACACCTTAAACCCTCTCATTGGGTTTGGGGGGGGGGGGGTAGTAAAACTGTTTGTCTAGCTGCTGCCGCCGGCCGCCGCGGCCCGGTAAGTCGCGGGGTGTAAGTTATCTGACCTGCCTCTTTGCGCCGCCGGCCGGTAATCCCGACGCCCCCGACGCCCAAGATAAACACGCCTTTCTATGGCGTCGCAAACAGAAAAAAAATCATACAGAAAAAAACAACACCGACTACTTTAGTCGGCGGCGATACGTATTTGGGCGTGTGCGTTAAATACCAAGGCTGTGAACTCGTCAGCACTGCGTACCTGAATAGAGCTGGCTGAAGAGGAGACAGTCTGAGGCACGACAACAAGAGCGCCAGCGTGGTGGTGCGTCCAGGCCGGCGGCAGCAGCAGCGGGCCCCGGCCTCCACGGCGGCCAAGGTGAAGGCGACTGAACGTGACAATCGCTTCCGCTCGCCTTTTTCGGGTCCGCGTCCGACTTTCCGAAACGCCTCCGCCAAGGGTGTTTATTATTAGTTGTGTCGAGCTGACCGCGACTTGTTTTTGGCTGACTTTGGGTGTAGTAGTGTAGAAGTGTAGACGCCCGCGTCCCGCCCCGCCTCATCCTGCGTGGGTCCGCACGCGCAGGGCACGGGAGGGCGGGGCGAGGCGGGGCGAGGCGGGGCGAGGCGGGGCGAGGCGGGGCGAGGCGAGGCGGGGCAGGGCGGGCGAGCACCCGCTCGGTGTGCCCGGCCCGGGCCCGGCTGTTTGCAATGCAGATGTTGTGTCGTGTTGCAGGAGGAGGAGGCTACGAGACCCGACCGAGGAGCCTGGGACCGCGGCGGGGCGAGTGTGAGTACCGCATTGAGCAATTGGAGTGCGTGAGCTGCGCGGCGAGTGGAGTGTCAATGCGCCAAACATGGCCGAACCAATTTCATCCATTTGGCCGAGAGGGTCGGGTCGCGCGCTAGATACACGACCCACCCTCAATCGCGAGCCGTCCATTCGACAACCTGCAGCAAAGACCTTCACTCGCGGCGTAAAAGCCCCACACGGTAGACGATTTTAACGAAATATTGAGGTTTCAGTGTCCACCACCTGCAAACGGTCCACGAGGTGAAGGAGATCCCCTGCAGAAAGGTGTCGTGTCTGAAAACGTCGTCGCTCAAGGTGGACGTCACGCGTCCGGATAACGTGGCCGTCAACGGGAACGGCCACCCGGTGATCACCACGGTGCCGCCCGTCTCTCCGGAGCCGTGCACCAACCCCAACGGCGTCCCTGAGGTGAGGGTCGCCGCCGCAGCGCAGGTGGGCCAGGATGACCACGGCGCCTGGAGTCTTATGCTCACCACGCTCACGTTTCTCTCCCCCAAGCAGGGCACGCCCTGGGAGCCGTACTATCTGGGACTCCCCGGCCAGGTGACGCGGGCGCGCCGCCGCTCCGTGTCGCTGCGGTCGGGCGACGACGAGGGCGGCTCGGACGATGGCGACGCGAGCGGAGCGTCGTCCGTGTCGAGAGGGCCGTCGCCGACCCTCAGCCCGGGCGACGCGGGCGACAGCGAGGCGACGAGGAAGCGCTCCGTCACCTTCAACGCCCTGGTGGAGGAGGTTCAGATCCTCCCCAACTAAGCGTCGCGATTAGTGATCGATGTTTTTGCTTAGTTTGCCAAAGTTATACGAAACAAACCATATCCTGTATCCATGTTTTTTGCGTTCATTCATTTGAGGGCAATAAAGCAAAGTCTTTTAATTTGTAAGTGAGCCATTTGTGTATTTTAGAGTAAGAATAAATAAATATGTACATGATTTTTCAGACTGCATATCTTTCTTTTTCTTTTTCGACGGCAACCGGTACTCTTTACTCTCACTCTTACGTTTGAAGAATCATTGACTCCAATCAATGGTTGAAACATCAAACATCTTTGAAGACTCGTCTCGGCCGAAGATCACAAGATCCCGATACCCTCGGGCGCCACTTCTCTAAACTGACCCCCAACAAGCTATCGACAAAGGCGTCAAAGGGCCCCGGGCACCCTAACCTCACCCAGGGGGGGCCTTTAATCCCGCTGCCCGCTGGCCCCACCTTCACCTGCCGCACCGCCCCTCCCCCCTCCTCCCCGACACTTCCCTACTCTGGATACCTCCCCTCCCCGCACCTTTAGCAGATCTAATGACACCCTGGGCGCCCTGGTCCCGCCGCCCCGCCCTGCCCGGCCCCTCCGGCCGGAGCCCATGCTGGCCATCTGCGTGCAGTCAGTGTGAGGGACGGGACCGAGCCGCACGCCGCCGCGCTGCCGATACATGGCCCTGGTGATCGCCGTGCTCATCCTGGGCGTCGTCCCGGGGCTGTCGACGACCTCGCTGCTGGGCGCGGCCAAGCCCACCCTAAGCAGTCACACCGTTGCCTCAGGTTTGAACGAAGTTCCAAGTGTGCTGAAAACGTTTAGGAAAGAAGAGAGAAACGTCGTAATTTTGTTTTCCAATGTGTAACTTATTTGTGTTCCTAGAAAGAGGATAGTGATATGTGGGTGTGCCCTTTCCTCATACGTGACAACTTTATAAAATAAAGTCCAATTTAAATTTTTATTTCCGGGCGGTTGCAATATCCGCAATAAGTAGTCCATCCTCAAATTGCTGACATTCTTTGGGCTCGGGTTGTAGGGACAGACCCCGGGTCCCAGGGCGAGTACGGCCTGGACGTGCTGGTGAGGTTCACGCACCGCGACCTGCAGCGCGCTCTTGGCGCGCACCTCAACACGACTGCCTCCGTGACCACAACGTCGCCGCCACAGCATCCCACCAGGCAGGACGACGACCACCTCGACGTCCTTCCCGAGGAACACTCCAGCAGGCACCTGGACGTCATCGCCAATGGTCACCCCACCAGTAACCTGAAGGTCCTGCCCGACGGGCACCCCGCCAGGCACTACCGCAGGGGCAGAGCGCGCATCGTACCTCCTGACCAGGTACATGATAGGGATCGTCCAAAAGGTACGCCCGTCGACGCCCGTCATTCGCCGTCACTGTGCAAGCTCCCTTAGTGCCTGATAGGTAGGCAAATTTTTGCCTACAGCGCATGCGTGTACTGCGGGGTGGCCTACACCGAGTCTCGCAGGCGCCAAGCTCCCATATGCAGTAGTGCAGGGTTACTACAAATTCCGGCGGGATTTTCCAGCCACCTCTTAAAAGAAACTGCGCCCATGCTAATCTTCTCTGTACCGAACTAGGATAAAATCACCCGTTTCCAAATCTGTCGTCGTTCGGGGAATGAGTGGGGGAGACGCCGGCCCGCTCGGCCCGCTTTACACCGTGCGCGTGCACGGGCCATCTCCTGCCATCTCTCTCCACCTCCCCCCCCCCTTTACCCTGGGCCAGTGTGCGCCGCGGAGAGTCAAAGTCAAGGTGGCGCCTCCCGCCCGCGCCCTGCACGTGCCGCGGAGCGGGAGGGGGTGGATTCCGGGCGTGCCACGGCGCCTCGGCGCGACGCACCGCGTCCAAACTTGCCTTCCGCGGAAGTGGATGTCCCGGGGAGGTGTCAGCGGCGCGCTTCGACTAGCTTCGACGCCCCGCGCCGCCCGCCCCTGCCCCGCCTCTCCTCACTGCTTTAGACCTTACAAGGGGGGAGATTCAAGGCCATCCTAGCTGGTCCCGACAGTCGCAGTGGCTCCGGCCCCGTCCCGCCCCCGCCCCTCCCGGAGCTGGAGGCGCGTGGCTCAACCACCTGCGGCTGCGACGGTACTCCGGACCAGGCACATGGCCCCCCAGTGGGTCGTAGCGGAGAGGCGTCCGAAATGATGAGCCCAGCCGAGCCCGACCGAACAAGCTTCCCAGCACTTCTCTCAAGGACTAGCTGCCAGAAAATCACAGCACTGAAAAAAAACGCGTAATAAGATCACGATGGTGACGCAAATGCATATAGTTTGTTCTGCCAATGTTTCCAGTTGAACCTGACGCTGACCGCGGCCGATCCCCCGCCCGTGCGCGCGCTGCCCCGCGAGGCCCCCGCGGCCGCACCGCACCTGTGGGGCGAGTGGGGCCCCTGGAGCCACTGCAGCCGCTCCTGCACCGCCCGCCGCTACCGGACGTGCGCGCACGAACCCCTGTGCGGCCGGGAGGTGCTCAAGGACCAGGCCTACTGCTACGTGCACGGCGGCTTCTGCCACGGCTGGCTGCAGAAGAAGGCCCTCCAGCAGCAGGAGTTCCTACAGCAGCCCGAGCAGCAGCAGCCGCCGCCGCCCGCGCTGTACGACGTGCTCAAAAAATCACAAGGTATTATTGAAAGTGACGCGTTGAATAATTTGAACCCTTCGGAGGGACGCTGCTTGTCTCATGTTTACCAATGAACCTTGTTGTTTGACCGGGGATTCGATGATACCAACTTTTCGACTCATAGTTTATCCCCGTGTCTCGAGTTTTTCTTAGCCCTTTTACGAGCCTGTGTGTTTTCAGTTGCAGATGAGCCGAGCAGCAACTCGCTGCTGCCGCACGACGCGGAGGCCGCGGAGGGGGAGGAGCCGGGCGCGGAGGGCTGCGGCGTGCACAACGCGTCCTTCCTGCACACCAACATGCTGCGCATCGTCGGCGGCACCACGGCCCCGCGCGGGGCGTGGCCCTGGCAGGTCGCCGTGCTCAACAGGTTCAAGGCGAGCGCCCTGGGTGACGTCCACGTCGTCGAGCTGGTGCCGGTCGTCACGGGTCGCTGCTAACCCGCCCTCCGCTCTCTCCGCAGGTGGCGTTCTGCGGCGGCACCCTGGTCTCGGCGCGCTGGGTGCTGACGGCCGCACACTGCCTGCGCCGCCGCCTCTACGTGCGCGTCGGCGAGCACGACCTGTCGCGCCGCGAGGGCGGCGAGTTCGACGTGAAGGTGGCGGAGCAGGTGGCGCACCCGCGCTACGACGCCGACACCGTGGACAACGACGTGGCCCTGCTCCGGCTGTGGCGCTGGCCCGCGCCCTACCCCGCCGTGCCCGCGTGCCTGCCGCGCCCGCGACAACCCCTGCCCCCCGGCACGCCCTGCACCATCCTGGGCTGGGGTAAGCGCAGGCACGGCGCCCTCCTCGGCGCGCAGCAGCTGCAGCAGGCCGAGGTAATACGTCAAGCTTCAGCTGCGCCTCCGATTACACGTAGCTGCAGACCTTCACTACTACTAAGGGGCGAGATTTTGCACATCGATTCTGGGTGCTACAATTATTACATTTACCATGTGTTTAAGAGCAGACACTTCAGTGTTGCGGGTCTGCCTACTCCCTTCACTCGTAAGGCGCCATGGTGTATGCGATCCCGCAACACTAACGTCCGCTTCGGTGTTAAAGCAGTTAAAGGTCCCCATAGAGAAAATCACTGGTGAAAATTGAAAAGGACGTAAGTTCTCGGACTTTCCATTGGACTTACGCCCTTTTCACTTTACGCCAGAGAAATGGGAAGCACTCATATCTCATTCCCCCGGCGGGCCACCTCGCGGCGGGCGCTCTCTCGATATTATTCTCCTCGTCTGAGATAACGTCGAAGCCGCGGCCGCGTCACGTCCTTTTCGCGACTCTGTTCGAGTGTCCTGCTCTCTCGACGCCCGCCCTGCTCTCGGTCTCGGTCGGCGATGCGTACTCAGGTTGGTCTAGTCGCTTCGGTCAAAGAGCTTGTTATCGGATCGCGCCCGATCCGTTCAAATTAAATACATATCGCGTCGGAGCAGCGCAGCGCCGCCAATCTCGCCCCAATAACCATAATCAAAGGTCGTCCTGCTGGAGCCCTTGCCGCAGGGCACTGTGTGTGTCGTGTCGGGGAGATGGGGGGGGGGGGGCGCAGATTCAGCGATCAATTACGCCCTGCATGAGCGTTCGTCTTTCGCCTCCATTCCGTTGGCCCTGCAAGTCTTAAAGGCGAGTGTCTACCGCCGCAAATTGTTAGGGGGAGGGGGGGAGTTCTCGCAGGCCTGAACGCGCCGTCGGTGTAACTACGGCCCGGGCGGGCCGCTGGCGGGCGTTAGCGACACTAACCTACAAATCCATATAAGGACCGCCCCTGCCCGCTCACACTATCATTCCCCCGGTGAGAGTGTGCGGGGAGGGGAAAGAGGGGCAAGAGGGGGGGGGGGGCGTGGGAACGATGATGCTCGCTGAGCGTATACATAGTAGACCTAACAAGCGGGCGCAGGGGCCCAAGGTTTCAGACTGAAATGTGGGGGATGCGTGTACTAATAAGAATGTCTTCCCACGGCTATCCGATCCGCTCGTGCCCGCGCGTCACGCTGTAAGTGCGTCACGTGGTGGTGTGCAGTGTGAGCACGGGAGGGGCCGGAGGGGCGGGGGGCGGGGGTCCGTATTGGGTTTGCGCGCGGTGAGGTCTCATGTTTACCGCTTCTAGATATTCCCTTCTCTCTACCCAGTTTCCGTATCCCAGCAGCGCCTGCCTACGATAACCCATCGCTGACCCACTTGTGGTTTTAATCGGAGTGGGCCGTCGTTACACAACACGGTTCGCGCATTATCCCTTTGACGTTCGACGTGCGCGGGGGATTCGTTAAAACAACAATGACAGCAGCAGCAGTGGCATGGCGGGCATGGCGCACCACCACCTCAGCGCCGACCTCTCCTCTCCCTCTTGTTGCAGGTGCCCGTGGTGAGCCAGGCGCGCTGCCGCGCCGCCTACCGCCACGTGCCGCTCACGCTCACGCGCAGCATGGTGTGCGCGGGCGACTGGCGCGACGCGTGCGCGGGCGACAGCGGCGGCCCCCTGCTGTGCCGCGAGCCCTCCTCGGGCCCCGCCGGCCCCGCCGGCCGCTGGCAGGTGCACGCCGTCACCTCCTTCGGCGACGGCTGCGGCGCCAAGCACCGCTTTGGGATCTACGCCCGGGTGGCCGGCCACGTCCGGTGGATCCGCAGCGTCATGCGCTCGCGACCAGCGCGGTGAAGACCCCAAGTACTGCCGCGAACACGTTACGATATGGCGTCGTACCAACTTGGTTTCGTCAAAATTTCCGCTGAATACGTGAAAATTTTTGATATTGATAAGAAGTTGAAGACTCCCAGAAATTCGACTTATTGGTGTCCGTGCTTTTGTGTGTGTGTGGGGGGGGAAGGAGGCATACAACCCGCTGGATTTGGTTCGTAACCGAAGACCTCGCAGGCAGAACCCACTCCGCGTTCGTTTAAATGCACCAATTGCTATCGATGATGGACTTGATTACGGGAGTCACGTCCCATCTGCTCGGTAAAAAAGCAATTGAGTTAAGTCCCGCGAGACTGGGATTAAAGTCGAGGGCGAGGAGTCTGCAGCCCAATCCCCTTCGAGCCAGCGTGTACCGAGCGCTCTCCGATCGGTGAGCGGTAGGTATACTCCTCGCCCCAAAGCCCAACTCACTCGAATTCCGCGCTCACCTTTTCGTGCCATCTGGCGGCTGCCTCGGAAACTAGGACGCAACGCGACGCGCGGCCCTCTCCAAAAATCGCGCCACGTTTCTTCTCGGAAGAATGACAACCTGTAACAGTAACTTTACTCAATCTTTCATCGAGACATCTTGTGTGTGACCGGTTTTTTACTGTTTCTGAATTAAACATATTTTTACTTTTATAGGAAAACATGAATCATTCACATTTTTGTACCAAAATCCCTATCACCTATTGCAAGAAAAATTGTAGGTTTGTGAGACTTGCAAGCTTCCCCTCCCCCTGCCCGCCCCCTTCTCTGCTTAACTGTGGTGAAAGTAGATGAGCTGTCTGTTTGAGGAAGATTGTGTGAATTTCCCCAGTTACTCAGCAACATTGGGTTGTCATAGAGTTGCATCTAAGTGGTCTTGCGTTAAGAAATTTTATTGTCTACCACCGAAAACGAGGTAAGATTGACATCAGACTATTTGGTAGGATATATCTTTACCGGTTGACAAGTTTGTGAGGTTAGGCGTTCAGTATACAATGTCAGCATTTCTTCGTTCTCTCGTCTATATTTGTCGATAACAGTTTCTGTCAACAAGAATAACACGTTTCTGACTTGTATCTCGAGCACAGTACACCAGTTATTCAGATAAATTCAACATTTTATTCATAATTTCCTCATGATGCTAGTTATTTCATCACTCACTGATATTACTTGCTGTCCTATTTGTAAATGTACAGAATTCTTCGGAAAATCAGGGACTGCAAAAGTACAATTTGAAGGAACTGCCCTGAGCTGTCATGTGTCAATGATGGTTCAGTGAGCAGCTCTGTTTTAAACCCTAATACGTTGTTCCACAAAAGTGCTGCTCGAGTTTCAAACATGATTTATATTAATTAAAGATGTGTACGAATTGATGCAACCACAATGTTGTGACGTTTGAATTACTGTATCAATGTCTTGTTACTTAAGACCAAAGTCTTTGATGCCTCTTTGTTTTTTTTTCTAATCAGTTGTATTATCACTGTTATGTCACATTCATAACGTATTATCTCCTTGATTGGTTATTGACATAATTTTTACATGCTCGGTAGCTCTTTTAAGTTATTTTGAACTGTGGCTGCCAGGTTCTTAACGGAACATGAGTGTATGGCTAAATATACATTTAGAGTTTGTTTTTCAAAAAAGTAAAAAC
>NW_026267337.1:428191-429122 GCF_000697945.3 Frankliniella occidentalis | reverse complement strand
CGCCCCCCGCCGGCGTCGCTCATGCAGCCTCTATTTTTCTCGATGACCCCCGCGAGGATGAGCGGGCGAGCCTCGCGAGTTAAAGAGGCACCGCGATAAGCCTCATCGGGCTGGCACGGCCCGGGCGGGGCCCCCAAGGCCGTCAAGGCCACATGCTGTCAACGGCCAGGGCGCGGGAGCGGCCAGGACGACTCGAGTCCTGCCGCGGTGCCGCGGTCGCCATGGAGACGGCGGCGGCAGGCGGCAGCCCTTGGGCCACTTGAAGCCTTTGACGGTTTCTATGGTCTCTCTCCCGGGGTGCACCACTGTGACGACTGTGACTGTGCTCCTCACGTCGCGCGACACTCGGGGAGGCCCTCCGGTGGTTGTTGGCTCTTCCTCTCGCCCGCTCGGCCCGGACCCTCTCCGCGACACGCAGGGCGCACTCACGCCCGGGCCGCGGCCCACGCCCTGCCGGCGCGGCCCCGCCGGCTCCTATCGCCGGCGATCAGCCCCGGGACTCGTGCGATGCACGACGGGCCTACGATACGCGAGGGGGGCGGCGACAGCCGGGCGCCCGTCGGCCGCCGTCTTACTTACCGACACTAACGGCTTTGCTGTGCCGTAAAGTCCAGAGCATATTTTTCACTTTTCGGTCAAAATATGTTTATGTTGAGACGGTGTTGTCAACATCTGCCAGGCTGGTTTGGCTTGGCCCCACCATGGCTTGGGCCTGACGCGTTACCTGTCAGGTTTCCTTTCCTTTCTCCCACTGTCCTCCTCCAGGACGTGACCGGTCCTCCTCGAGTTTAACATCGACGATACTGAACGCCAAACGGCGCTCTTTGCCAAGGAGCAGGGGAATCGAGTGTAGTGTAAACACGTCCAAATCTGCGCGGCAGTGTTTTTGCACAAACAGCATCTCACCCGTGCCCCCGCCCCTTCCCCCGTT
>NW_026267337.1:419889-420336 GCF_000697945.3 Frankliniella occidentalis | reverse complement strand
CTCTCTCTCTCTCTCTCTCTCTCTCTCTCTCGCTCTCGTGCTCTCTCGCTCGCTCTCTCTCTCGCTCTCTCGCTCCCCCCTTCTCTCTTGCTCTTTGTCGTTCCCTTTAATCTCTTGCTCTTTCTCGTTCCCTCTATCTCTCTTGCTCTTTCTCGTTCCCTCTCTCTCGCTCTCTCCCTCTGTCTCGCTCTCTTCCTCTCTCGATCACTCGCTCTCCTTCCCCTCTTACTTTTTCCCTCTCTTTTTCCATCCACCCCCCGCCTCTCTACGTCCCCTTCCCTCGCCGGGGGTGCTTTCGTGGCCTGCTTCGCGGCCTTGACTTGGGTTGTGCTGGCCTGGCCTGCGCTTATTGCCGTGTAGTCCGATTGGGTCTCCTCGCCCAGGCAAGGATGGGTTATCGCCTGCCTCCCTGACCTGCCCTTACACACCGCTGCGTCCCGCCCCACC
>NW_026267337.1:416173-418014 GCF_000697945.3 Frankliniella occidentalis | reverse complement strand
ATCCCGCCCCACCCCGGTGCGCCCGCGCCACGCCCCGCCGCCAGAGCCAACATGTTCCCGGCGCACGCTGACGCCGGTGCCAGTCCCAGAGCTAACGCGGTCCAGACAGGACTTCATCTCAGCCGGTGGTTCTCTGGTGTGTATCGCTGCTTGGATTACTCGCTCGTGGTGTGTGATGTTCGGCTCTCGTAATGTTCCGTCGTGTGTGGAATTCTGATTGGATGTTTCGCTCCAAGGTGGTTTCGCTCACACAGCCCGGCGTGCCGACTTGGTGCGCCAATCTCCGCATGCTTTTGCTGCGTAGTTTGGCCAGTGTGGAGTACGTCTCGCACGCATCTTCCCGATTCCGGGGGAAAACTTGCGTCCGGCTTGAAGTGATCTGATCTGGACGGAAGCAGAAGTTTTAAAAATGAAAATTCGCAAATAGTTCGCTGCTTTTGAAGATGCTCTTTGCGAGATCGTACTGCATAGACAAGGCGCGTTTCTTTTTCGTTCTTCCTTACTTAATTTTGTTTCGCGAGTGACTTCCCTTCTGCTTCGTGAAGCGTGAGCGACCCCTTTATGTGGACCCAGCGGGGGAATGACGGCATGCTCGCAGTTTTGGACGTGAAATGGAAGCCTGCAGTTATTATGCAGTTGGCTGGGAAGGGGCGCCTCACCAATATTGGGATTTGCCGATTGTGTGGTTACAAGTCAGAGGTGTCTCATTTCCATACGTTGTACTTCCGCCGCGGCTGCCAGTCAGTCCCCCTCCACCACCCCCCGGCCCCGGTGCTGATAGCACGTGTGATGGGATAGCCCTAGCTGCCCCCCGCCTCGACCTGGACTTGACCTCTTGCAAACTCCCATCAACGAGTCGAGATGTAGTCTTTCGAACTTGTTTTTTTGTTTTTCGTTTTCAAAACGCCTTTCGCTTGTTGCTTGGGGAAGGGTATCTTACACGTCTCTATGTCACTCGGTCTCGCTCTGGTTTCTGACGCACTGAAGTGATAAAAACATTACCCATTCATTTCTTACGTAAGTTGTATTGCCCTGCGTGCATATGTCAAATGGCACCACTCGCAGTCGGTGATGCAATTCAAAAGCTCGCTCGAGATTTGTTTCTTTTGTCGTAGGATTTCACTCTGGCGTATTTTTTCCATCTTCTTTAGAATCACCATGCTTCATTTTTTTTAGGGCCTTACCAGGCAGTTGGGTGCGAAATGCGAAAAGTAAAACCGCGTGACGGGAAGTCGCACCTTTCCCGCGCTGTTCGGTGTTCGTCTCGAAGCTGTACAGACAGCCACACATGCCCACATCTTTCTCGCTCACCACTCGTTTTTCCCCCTCTTTTTTTACACGCGGGCCGTACCTGGTTGTCGGGCCCGTGTGGGCGCGGAAGCTTGCTGATAACCCCTTGATAAAGGGCCATCCAGTTACTAGCGTCCCCCCCCCCTCTCTTTCGCACACGCCACGGCACTCCGCTGTGGTACTCTCTGCGGCACTCCTGCTGTCTCGATCCGCGCCGCCGACAAGCACGTCACTGTTGAGACAACGCGTCATTTTGACGTCAACGAAACTGTTTTGCCCAGTTCCCATTCCCGGCTGCGGCGTATGTGCGTGTGTGTGTGTGTGGAGGGGAAGGGGGGGTATATTTCACTGTTTAGCGCTTTGCAAAAGCCAGCAGTAGACCATACGCCGGGCGCACCAACCGTGGATACTCTCCCAAGGCCGTTCCAAGTTCAGCCGGTTGCCGTATTCATGATTTCAGATCAGGTTATTTGGGATGCGCCCCCGCCCGCCGTGCCTAGAGCCAGAGCGCGCTGTCCTTGCGTAGCCTTGACCGAGACCCCCCCCCCTCC
>NW_026267337.1:407384-415865 GCF_000697945.3 Frankliniella occidentalis | reverse complement strand
GCCGCGCCCCGCCTCGCCCCGCCGCGCCCCGCCGCGCCCCGCGACAACGGCCCCGGACCTCTCTCCGTACTTGTTAGGCTAGCTACCGAGTGAGAGGCTAATTGAAGCTCCGTCGCGCGTGCGCTGCGCCGGGCGCCTATCTTTTATTCAAAACGTTTGAGACAGTCGGAGTACGGTGCGTCATTTCCATTTAATAATCCGCCACGTGCGACGACATTCGTCTACTTTTTTTTTTCCATCCGCCCCCTTTCCCTCCCGCCACCGCTTTCCTTCCCCTATTTCGTGTTTATTCATTTTACGGGGCTTTTCGCCGCTGCCTCGCGGCTCGTTTGGCATAAATTGCCTCACGGTTTGAAATCGTTCGCCGGCTGTAATGAGATGGTCAGCTTTTGGACCCCGGGCCGTGTGTCGCGTTGCGCCGCGGGCCGCGGGGAAGATCGGGGGGCACGGCACGACCGTGCACCAGGACTCGGTCGTGTGGACAGGATGGGGAGGGGGGGGCTAACGTGAATGGAATCCCCGCCACGGGTGGGAGGTGAGGTGAGGGGCTGGGTGAGCAGGGGGGTGTCGAACCCCCTCGACACTCCAGACAGTCGCCCCCTCCTCCAGCCGGCCTTGCCCTTGCCCCCCCCCCCTCTCACTTTCTCCTCGTACGAGACGGGCCTACGGGCCCGGCGGCGCGACGTGGCTGGCTCTTTTCTTGTCTGGACGCGAGTCTCGGCTCGGCCCGGCCCGGTCAGTCGCGGTGGAGTCTCTGCTGTGCGCTGAAGTGAGTGACGTCCCCGCCGGCCCCGCCACGCGAACTAGTGTTTGTGTAGCCAGGGAAGTCCCCGCCCCCGCTCCACGGCCCTCTGGAGCAAAGCCGACCCCGTCCCGTGGCTGGACTGTGCTGTGTTGCGCGCAGAGTTTTGCAGTACTTGCCTTGGCAACAGCGTCCCGGTCCCTCTGTGTGTGTTTTGCCATTGGCTGGTGTACACTGCCAGGCGCGGGCCCGGTGCGCGGCGCGGCCTGTAGCTGGCTGGAGGCTCACTTTGCCCGTCCTTTCGACGGAACGGAAATGGTTTCTTTACATGCGTTTTGACCGTCTTGTCCTCGTTATGTGTTGCAGAGTAAGCAACCATGTCAGCTAAAGCCATCCGGGAAGCAACAGGGAAGGACCTCATCAACAAGAACCTGCCCGCCGGAACTGCTGCTGTGAAATGCAACTATGCAGCAATTGATGAGACCACAAACTGGGATGAACTTTTGTTGAAAGAGCCATGGCTGAAGACTCAGGTACATTTGGGTTTTACTACCCTGATTTTAATTCAGTTTTTTGTGAATCGCATGTGTTCTTAACTAGTGCTTTATTTTCATCTATGAATAGAAACTTGTCGCCAAGCCTGATCAGCTCATCAAGCGCCGTGGAAAGCTCGGTCTCATCACAGTCAACACAGACTTTGCTGGTGCAAAACAATGGATTTCTCAGCGAATGGGGAAGGACCAGCTGGTCGGAAAGGCCACTGGCAAGCTCCGTACCTTCATCATTGAACCCTTCATTCCTCACAAGCCTGTGAGTAATGTGATCTGTCAATAATAGTATTAAAATGGTTAAAGTCGTTATAATGTCATTACAATTGAGACTTATTCTTTAACTTTCAGGATGAAGAAGCGTACGTTTGCATCTACTCTCACCGCAACGCAGACACAATTCTCTTCCATCATGAAGGAGGAGTTGATATTGGTGACGTTGATGCCAAGGCCAGCCGATTGGAGGTTCCAGTTGGTGAACCTAATGCGGCTAGTGCGGCCAATATTACTGCCAAGCTTCTTACTAAGATCCCTGCTGCCAAACAACCGTGAGTTCCTATTTTACCTCTGTAAGCTTCTTATCAATTATCAATAATGTCTTAATCTAATTACTTTCTTTATTATTTATCAGAATGGTGGCAAAGTTCATTGAATCTCTATACAATCTGTACACCAACTTGTACTTCACTTACCTGGAAATTAACCCACTTGTCATCACTGCTGACAAAATTTACATCCTTGATCTTGCGGCCAAGCTTGATGCTACTGCAGATTTTATTTGCCGCTCAAAGTGGGGTGAAATTGACTACCCTCCTCCATTTGGACGTGACGCTTACCCAGAGGAAGCTTACATTTCTGATCTAGATGCCAAGAGTGGAGCTTCCCTGAAGGTATAGACACTGATTCTTTTGAGGGCCTCTGGATTCTGTGGAAGTATTTATCTAATCTAGTCTTATGTTCTTCTAGCTGACCATCCTGAACAAGAAGGGACGTATTTGGACCATGGTTGCTGGTGGTGGTGCCTCTGTTATCTACAGTGATGTGATCTGTGATTTGGGAGGTGCATCTGAGCTTGCTAACTATGGAGAGTACAGTGGTGCTCCATCAGAGCAGCAAACTTATGAGTATGCCAAGACTATTCTTTCTTTGATGACTCAAGAAAAGCACCCTGACGGCAAGGTATGATTAAATTTTTTCTGACAAGTATCTTTACACAAGTCTAGAAGAGTTATCACAAGTATTATCTTTAATCATGACAGGTCCTAATCATGGGTGGTGGAATCGCCAATTTTACCAATGTTGCTGCTACATTCAAGGGAATTGTCACTGCCCTTCTTGAGTTCCAACCCAAGTTGGTAGAGCACAAAATTTCCCTGTATGTGCGACGTGCAGGCCCCAACTATCAGGAAGGTTTGAGGTAATTATCTGTCTTGAATTCTAATAGGAAGCATTCCTTTTGGTATGTATTTTTAACTATATGCAAATTTTACGCTTGAATCAATTTAACAGGCGAATGCGTGAAGTTGGTCAGAATCTTGGCATTCCTCTGTTTGTGTTTGGTCCCGAAACTCATATGACCGCCATTGTCGGTATGGCTCTTGGAAAGACCCCAGTTCCCAAGCACTCAGAAGTTGAGTTCGCTACTGCCAACTTCTTGTTGCCTGGTGGCCAGGAGGTGAGTTATTTTAAGGGTTCCTGTTCAGATTTGTCTTGTTGCTTTGTCAAGTTTTCTCAATATTTTTTTTTTTTTTTTTTTCCCTCAGGATTCTCCTCACCCATCTAGGAGAGAGTCTTCTTCTACCGCTCCTCAGCTAGGCCGATTACCATCTCGTGATTTTAGTGGATCTGTTAATGTAGCTGCCGCTAAAGGTGATGCATTCAAGCCCATGGTTCACAATAAGACAAAGGCTATTATCTGGGGCATGCAGACCCGAGCTGTTCAGGTATTTGCAATAGTTTCGTTCTTCCATATTTATTACAAAATTTTCTTGCTAAACCTTTAATTATGTCTTTTGTTTTGTAGAGTGTTTTGGACTTTGATTTCGTCTGCAGTAGACCAGAGCCTAGTGTCGTGGCAATGGTGTATCCTTTCACTGGTGACCACAAGCAGAAGTTCTACTGGGGTCACAAGGAAATTCTTATCCCTGGTATGTCTCAATCACCCAATTATAATGATCATTATTTTATTAATGAAGAGTGTGATCAAATGATGTTCAAATTTACCCCAAATATTTATATCTAACCTTGTCTTTTTTAGTGTACAAAAAAATGAGTGATGCTGCTGCCAAACATCAAAGTGCGGATGTTCTTGTGAACTTTGCATCCTTGCGGTCTGCTTATGAGAGTACTGTTGAGGCAATGAGCTTCCCTCAGGTATATTTGAATATTTTCATTTAGTTCTATCCTTGAGTCTTACATTTTGTAATATCTACTTTAATCTTGTTTTTCTTTTAATTTTTTTCAGTTCAAAACTGTTGCCATCATTGCTGAGGGTATTCCTGAAAATCAGACCCGTCAGCTCATCAAGATTGCCAAGCAGAAGGGTGTGTCTATTATTGGCCCTGCTACAGTTGGTGGTATTAAACCAGGTTGTTTCAAAATTGGTAACACTGGTGGTATGATGGACAATATTCTTCACTCCAAGCTGTATCGCCCTGGAAGGTTAGTAGTTTTGGTTAGCAAATTTATTCTTTGTTTTCCTCAGTTTTGGTATCTCATGTTAACTCTCAATTTTATTTCAGTGTCGCATATGTTTCTCGGTCCGGTGGTATGTCAAACGAGCTGAATAATATTATTTCCAAGGCTACTGATGGTGTTTTTGAGGGTGTGGCTATTGGTGGTGACCGTTACCCTGGCACTACCTTCATGGATCACATCATGAGGTATCAAGCTGATCCTGCTGTCAAGATGATTGTTCTTCTGGGTGAAGTCGGTGGCACTGAAGAGTACGAAGTGTGTGAAGCTTTGAAATCAGGACGTATTTCTAAGCCCCTTGTGGCTTGGTGCATTGGTACTTGCGCTGGTATGTGCAATTCTTTTAATATCAATTTTGTCTTAAAAATACATCTAGCCAAAGGCTTTTTGCTTGAGAGTCTTATCATTTTTCAGGTATGTTTACTTCTGAGGTGCAGTTTGGCCATGCTGGCTCATGTGCCAACTCTGACCGGGAGACAGCAACAGCAAAGAACGATGCCCTCAAGCAGGCTGGAGCAGCTGTTCCCGTTTCCTTTGACACTCTGGGTGATGAGATTCACGAAGTTTATGCCCAGTTGGTGAATAATGGTACCATTGTGCCTGCACCTGAGCAGGCTGCCCCAACTGTTCCTATGGATTACTCATGGGCACGCGTAAGTGAACCATTAGATCACATCGATCTATCCAGTTTAAAACCTGGGTTGTTACTACTGTTTTTAATAATTTTCTACCTTCATGATTATTTACTTTGTTTTAATTCTAGGAACTTGGACTCATTCGAAAACCAGCTTCATTCATGACTAGTATTTGTGATGAGAGAGGACAGGAACTTCTGTATGCTGGCATGCCCATTAGTGATGTGAGTTTTGTTAAACCCTTCCTTGTTTTCTAGATAAATACTCAAACATATCATTTCATTCTTTTTTTTACAAATGTAAACATGGATCTTGTTTGAAAAATTTGATTGTGTTGCATCATAAATTTAATACAATAATTTATGATTTTCTTTATTTCAGGTATTGAAGCAAAACATGGGTATTGGTGGTGTTGTGTCCCTGTTGTGGTTCCAGAGAAGCCTTCCTCCCTATGTTTGCAAATTCTTTGAGATGTGTCTTATGGTAACCGCTGACCACGGACCTGCAGTGTCTGGTGCCCACAACACAATTGTCTGTGCTCGAGCTGGCAAAGATCTAGTTTCCTCATTAGTTTCTGGTCTTCTTACCATTGTAAGTATTGCTAGGAGTTGTCGTTCCTGTTATTTACTTAAATTAATAGTTTTCATCTAGAATAATAACTTTTGAGAAATATATAGTTATCATAAGATGTGAAGTAATCTACTTAGTTATCCACTGTCTTCTAATACCGGTATATTTTTTTGACAGGGTGATAGATTTGGTGGTGCATTGGATGGTGCTGCTAAACAGTTCAGTGAAGCGTATGACTCTGGTGCTATCCCCATGGAATTTGTCAATGACATGCGAAAGAAAGGAAAACTTATCATGGGTATCGGCCACAGGGTGAAATCAGTAAGTGCTAGTCAACTAGAATGTCATAGAAGATTCCTATGCACATACCCATTTTAATGAATCGCCGTTTTTTTCTTCTGCATTAGGTCAACAACCCTGACAAGCGAGTACAGATTATCAAGGAATTTGTCCTTGAGCACTTCCCAGCCACTCCCCTTCTTCACTACGCTCTTGAGGTAGAAAAGCTCACAACATCTAAGAAGCCCAACCTTATCTTAAACGTCGATGGTGTCATTGCTGTTTCATTTGTTGATCTTCTCCGTCATTCTGGATGTTTCTCACGGTAAGACACATCACATCACAATTATAGGACCTGAATCCCTTTTCCTCTAACTGATATTGCTAACTTAATTATATTTTATTCTTATAGGGAGGAAGCTCAGGAATATGTTGAGATGGGATCTATCAACAGCTTGTTTGTTCTTGGACGCAGCATTGGCTTCATTGGTAAGTTTTTTGTCTGCAATGTTGATGAAATGGAAAGTACTTTTGTTTGTCTTCAAAAGCACTAATGTCTACTTTGTATTTTCAGGTCACTACATGGACCAGAAGAGACTGAAGCAAGGCCTGTACCGTCACCCATGGGATGACATTTCTTACATTCTACCTGAGCAGTACAACTGAACATCTTAAAACTTAATAAGAATCTACCAGTACAAATACCATAAGGAGTGCATAGCTACCATTTTTATCAAAGAAACGTTGGCTTTAAATTTTATTTGTAACTTGGCACTTGTATTGCTTTGGTTGACAGTCAATATTAGTGACGAGTTGTTATATCAAGGACAAAAATGTTTATTGTAAGAATGAATGTAGCAGTTCTGTGTGTATTGCACTCTAAAATGCATCAGTGTATTTACAAGAAGTAAGTGCACCGTACCAAATGCATTTATGTTTGCTCCATGTTGGAGTGGTGTGATGAATCAGTCTCGGTTTGTTCCTAGCAAGCTGCAACATTTTGTGAACATACTATGGGAGGATTCATAATGCCATTGTTGTGTACATATGCACTACAGTTTTTTGTGTAGTGTAGTGATACTATTTAAAAGAGCTAATGTAGGGCGGGTGGTCATGAGAGAGTTGACTTCCACTTACTCAGCAAGTCAAATGGCTTGCTGTGATCTGTTTTTATTCATCTGTAAATAGGATTGTTAGTCTGTAATAGTGGGAGTGGACTCGTTTTTATAACTTGGTGTAAGGCTGTTAAAAGCACATGTCTGTGAACGAGTGACAAGTGTGGAGTAGCTCCCTTAGCCCTTTCATCTGCTCTCTTCCACACTTTCACAATAAAATAACTTATTAAAACATTTTATTTTCAATTTATTTTACTTTTCTTAAATCAAAGCTCATAAGAGAGCACAAATTCCTCCACAGTGGAACTTTTTCCATCAAGTATCCAAAAGGTATCTTACAATTATAACCATCCCATGAAGTATATCCAGACCTGAAAGAATATGATTGTTTTATGTAGGTTTAGTAATACATACCTAGTTTACAAAGGGATAAAATTAGCTTTCGGCTACAATTTTGCTGTGGGGAAATTAATACATATCATTGAAAGTCTAAATCCAGACACATATCAAAGAAAATTGTATTTTAATGTTAAGAGTAGAGTGAAAGTACAGCATGATATTAAAATAAAATTTCTACCTCCTTAGGGTGGTTGAATTAAAACAAACTACATGTCTTTGTGTTTCATCTAAAACCCAGGTTCACTTAGTTTCAGACTTACACTGTTTAATCAGTTGTCGACTTAAAATTTATCAAAAGACATTCTTTTGGCATATCACTCAGCCTTGGTATTCAACAAATCATTACAGGATTGAATTGCTGTGATGTATTTGTGCACATCGTCCAAACAGACCCATGTAATGATTGTTGGCTAAACTCTTCAACTTAAGTCAAATTTGATCAAAACGCGAACACCGCACCGCAGGGATCAGGCATTCCGTCGCCCACCTTAACGTCCCTGTTTTTAGACACTCAGTTGTACCGGGTGTCCGTAAGAATACGCGGCAGCTCGATGGGTTGCCTACGCACTAGCGTGCAGGCGCGGAGGCCGCGGGGGGAGCGGTGGAGGTGCGCACCATCCAGCGAATTCCGAACAGACTATAGAGGCGGAATTCGCTGGATGGTGCGCACCTCCACCGCTCCCCACGCGGCCTCCGCGCCTGCACGCTAGTGCGTAGGCAACCCATCGAGCTGCCGCGTATTCTTACGGACACCCGGTACGACTGCACTGATAAAACCACTACAATTCTGTATAACAGGGCCTTAAATGGCGAACCCACATGACTTTTTAAGTCGTTCCTAGTTTTTAATAGCAAATCGTCCATCATAGTTTATTATCCTGATCATTTCACTATTGTCACATGGTACTTCCCTGGCGTTGCCGCCTGGAGCTACACAACGATGCGCGGGACGGGAAGCATCCAGAGACATGGACTCTGGAAGCATCCCCAAAGGATCACAGTCTGGACAAGCAAAGCGGGATTTCCTACCTCAGGAAAGAATCACACCCCTCTCCTCCTGCTCCTCCTCCCCCGCCACCCCGCATTTCCCGCGCCTTCATGGAAACGTAAACAAACAGTCGGCGTTTCTGCCAAATACCGATAATACCTACTCATATAATTGATGATCATAGGATTTTAACCAGAATTTAAGAGTGGACATCGCCGCTCTTCGATATTAATCGCAAGGTATAGTGCTTGATTGTTTCCGGCCCGGAATATTGAATTGTTCCACTCCGGTTATTGTTGTAGGAGGTTAGTGTTCCCCTATGGCTCAAAGTTATTTCCACGCATAATTAAGTTGTAAGTTATTTTTTGAGGCCGAGTAAATGATGCCCGTGATCTAAATAACTTGGGTCACTGTCAGCTTTGTTGAAAAGGTGTGAATGGGTACACTCCTCCAATCGATGCAGTATGTTAAATACTGTTGTAGGTCACTTATTAGGCAAATGGGTGAACTG
>NW_026267337.1:399246-400811 GCF_000697945.3 Frankliniella occidentalis | reverse complement strand
AACAATTCAATATTCCGGACCGGAAACAAGTATTAAGCACTATACCTTGCGATTAATAACGAAAAGCGGCGATGTCCACTCTAAAATTCTAGTTAAAATCCTATGATCAATAATTATATGAGTAGGTATTATCGGTATTTGGCAGAATGCTGATCGTGACACCGACGTTCACTGTTTGTTTACGTTTCCATAAAGGCGCGGGAAATGCGCGGTGGGGGTGGGGAGGAGGAGAGGGGTAGGGGACGCGGCACGGCAAAGGGGGAGAGCAATAATTACGGCATACTCACCGACATATCGTGGTCGCGGGATGTGATTCTTTCCAGGGGTAGGCAATCCCGCCTCGCATGTCCAGGAAGTGATCCTTTGGGGATGCTTTTTCCCGTCCCGTGCATCGTTGTGTGGCTCTAGGCGGCAACGCCAGGGAAGTCCCATGTGACAATAATGAAATGATCAGGATAATAAACTGTCATGGAAGATTTGCTATTGATAATAATTATATTTGGCGACTTTTAAGAAATATGCACCAACCGGGGTACACGACGTTTGGAGCCGAATCGTATTTGTCGTGGGAGTGTGTGTCATCGGCGTCCCCGGTGGCCCGGACGACATCGGCACGGCACTACCAGATTTGGACTCAGCGTGCGAGAAAAACCCCGAACGCGATATTTCAGTCGTCCTGGTCGTTCCGAGGTTGACGGTCGGTCGGTCGGTCGGCCAAACCGTGTCTTATTTTGACAGCCCCGATGCGATGTAGCGTCACTGCAGGCAGGTCAAAAGCACAGCAGAAGGAAGACTCATCTGGTTGGTATTTATTTCATTTCGATGGTTCACTTTTTAAGGGAGCTTGTCTGGGAGATTTATATTATAAATGTAAGAACATAAATTGCATTTCACGTTTTGGAAAGCGTTGGTAAATCTTTTGTAGAAAAATCAAAAATCTGTGAGCAGACTCCGGCAGATTCTCGTGTTTCTTCCCCTTTCGTTTGTAACAAAAATGTTTTGCTCTTTTAAACTTTTTAGCTGCTGGTCTAGGCGCAGTGCTGGGCGTAAGCGTTCAGCTCGACGTCCTCGCGGTCAGTCTCCTTGGTGCGGAGCCGCGGGGCGCTGCAGACCGTGATGAGCGGCCCCACCTGGCACAGCGCGGTCAGTCTCTGATCGCTCCCCAGCGGGCAGCAGACCACCGAGGCGCCGCAGCGCACCAGCACGCACACGCTCACGCACACGCTCACGCTCACACTCGCACACACGCACACGAACACGAGCACAGAGTCCCACGTCACGTTCACCGAGACGCCGCCGGGCCCCGCCGCGCCGGCCGGTGGTCCCGGGGGCAAGGGGGTGCCACTTGTCGGGGGAACGGTGGTGCTGCTGGTGGAGGTCATCGTTGGCATTGCGGTAGTACTTGTTGTAAGCGTTATTGTGGTACTTAAAGGCACGGTTGTGGTACTTGTTGTAGACACTGTGGTGGTGCTTGTCGTAGGCACTGTGGTGGTACTTGTAGTTGCGGTCGTGGTACTTGTCGTAGGCGCGGTCGTGGTACTTGTCGTAGGCACTGTGGTGGTACT
>NW_026267337.1:397858-399196 GCF_000697945.3 Frankliniella occidentalis | reverse complement strand
TGCCGACCCACTTCAGCAGAGTTCTTAGCCTTCTTGGCCGTAGGTAGCCTACCCGCCCTTAGTTAGAGAGACCAGCTCTTACCAGCTCTTATAAAACTCAAGTTTTTGTGGACAGGGGTGGTTTTTGACAGAAAACAAAGGTAGTTTTGTGGTGCCTGGTTCACTCCTGTCAAAACTCCTCCATCGAAATCCGGACCCATCAATTTATAGCCTTTGTAAATTTTGCCAAAAATGAAAAAAATTGAAAATCCCTCGAAATGGTTGGGATTGGTCCGAAAGCACCCCATTTCAATCTCTCCGTCGAAATTTCGCGCCGCCGGTCCATTTTACGCCTGTTTACTGGTTCTCCTGCGAGGTAGGCAGCCCATCGTACGCTGTGGACAGGGGTGGTTTCTGTCGGAAAAAAAAAGTAATTTTGTAGTTCCCTGCTTCACCCCTGTCAATTCGACTACTTTTCCGTCGAAATCCGGACCCATCAATTTCCACTAAAAGAATAAAGGCTATTTGCCTTTGTAAATTTGGCCAAAAATGACAAAAATCAAAATCGCTGGAAATAGTTGGGATTGGTCAGACTGAATCCTTTTTGATCTCTGCGTCGAAGTTTCACGCCGCCGGGCCATTTTAAGTGAGATACGCCTGTTTTTGGACCGGTTCGCCTGCGAGGTAGGCAGCCCATCGTACGCTGACCGCCAGATTCAAAAGACCACCCTTAAAACTCAAGTTTCTTTGGAAAGGGGTGGTTTCTAGCTGAACCAAATGTAGTTTTGTGGTTCCCTGGTTCACCCCCTGTCGATTCGACTACTTTTCCGTCGAAATCCAGACCCACCCATTTTTGCTAAAAATGAGAAGGCAATAGCCTTTGTAAATTTGGCCAAAAATGAAAAAATTAAAAATCGCTGGAAATGGTCGGGATTAGCCCGACAGCATCCTCTTTCAATCTCTCCGTTGCAATTTTACGCCGCCGGGCCATTTTAAGTGATATACGCCTGTTTTTGGACTTGTTCGCCTGCGAGGTAGGCAGCCCATCGTACGCTGACCGCCAGATTCACAAGACCACCCTTAAAACTCAAGTTTCTTTGGAAAGGGGTGGTTTCTAGCTGAACCAAATGCAGTTTTGTGGTCCCCTGGGCCACCTCTGTCGATTTGACTACTTTTCCGTCGAAATCCAGACCCACCCATTTTTGCTAAAAATGAGAAGGCTAATAAGCCTTTGTATATTTTGCCAAAAATGAAAAAAAATAAAAATCGCTGGAAATGGTCGGGATTAGCCCGACAGCATCCTCTTTCAATCTCTCCGTTGAAATTTTACGCCGCCGGGCCATTTTACGTGAGTTACGC
>NW_026267337.1:393072-394947 GCF_000697945.3 Frankliniella occidentalis | reverse complement strand
GTGGTACTTGTCGTAGGCACTGTGGTGGTACTTGTAGGCGCGGTCGTGGTAGTTGTCGTGGTCCTGCTGGTCGCCACCACGTGCTCGATGCACTCGCAGCCGCAGAGCTCCCAGCTCCAATGGCTGGGGATTTAAAATTATATGTGATAAAAGCCCAAACCCAAGATTGCCCGTTTTACGAAATGATTTGCATTTTTAAGTAACGTACATACTGGAAGCTCTACCCATAAGTGTGAAATAAGACCGTATTTGTGGATTAAAATCCATATTAACAACCAGCAATGACAGTTGCGACAAAATAAGGTCTGTACGTTTACATTCCATTTTAGAGTGAATTCTTTACGATTGATTGTGCATTTTCATCATTACAATTGTAGTGCACCGCCCAGTGAGAAATGAAATATCAGACCTATATCGAAACGATATCGAATATCAGATATGTGTCAGTTTCAGGACCATCTCAGTATCGAAGTGGTACGAAAATTGACAAATGATATCGTTCTGATATCAGTCCGTAATTTCATTTCTCACTGGGCGCACGCTTTCTCCCGGTAGCACGTGTCGAACAGGTCGCGCGACTCCTGGTCCAGCCCAACGCGCACGCGCACGCCCAGGCAGCCGCAGCGGCAATTCCAGCTGCACACCGTCTGGCACTTATCGTTCCAGAAGCACTCGTCGCACTCCCTCTCTGCGCACTGCAACACGGGGGCAGGTCAGTCAGCGGGGCAGAGCAGGGCTGGCTCCCTCCCGCTCCACCACAGACTCACCTGCCGTTCGGTGTGACATTTCTTCACCTCGGCAGAATCCACCATGAAAGGATCCACAAAGCGGCGGTGGCGGCCAGCGGTGGCTTCCGGCTCCGGCGGGGCGCACGGCCCGGGGTGGGCGGCGCCGAGTCCTGGAGACAACGCAACTCATTGTAGAGCGAGCCTATCGCGCCGGAGCTGCAGGCCGCATAGGCAGGCGAGGGCTCACCGGGCAGGCCGGCGCACTGCAGCTCGCACTCGCTGGCGTAAGTGCGGCCGTCACTGCCGCACACGGAGGAGTCCTCGGAGGAGGGCGGGCAGGGGCAGAGCGCGGCCAGGGCGGCCGGCAGCAGCAGCAGCACGGCGGATTGCATCGCGCTGGACAACATCTGGAGCAGGGGCACGGTGTGTTGCCGGGCGCGAGGAGCTGCACCCGTCCGTCCAGTACCGGCTGTCCGTAAGAATACGCGGCAGCTCGATGGGTTGCCTACGCACTAGCGTGCAGGCGCGGAGGGCGAGGGGGGAGCGGTGGAGGTGCGCACCATCCAGCGCACCATCCAGCGAATTCCGAACAGACTATAGAGGCACCGTTTAGGAACAAACTATTTTTCAAAGAATGTAAAAAGAGGGAGTACCCACCCCGCTTTTACACGGGGCCCCGAGTGCTTAACTTCGGAGTTCGGATGGGATCCGGTGTGTCCACGCTCTGGATGGTGCGCACCTCCACCGCTCCCCCCTCGCCCGCCGCGCCTGCACGCTAGTGCGTAGGCAACCCATCGAGCTGCCGCGTATTCTTCAAACACCCGGTACAATTGCGCACCCGGTGCAGCTAGAATGTCCGACCTATTTTTCTCCGACCTGGTAATTTTTCCAAAATCCCTAAAAGTGCTGTCCGACCTAATTTTCTCCGGCCCCGTCGATATGCTGAAATTTGAGTAGAATGTGCTTTAAAGAGTATCAGGCTTCAAAAATAAAAAATAAAAATGGGGGAGTACTTTCCTCATCCCACCGCAGTAGTTAGCGAACTGTGGTCACTGTTCCGAACAGCCGCTTCCAACCGCAGTGGTCAGAACATACTCCCGGGGTTTGTGAGACGGTTGAGGCGTACGTTGGTTAAACTGTACTGACC
>NW_026267337.1:386919-392402 GCF_000697945.3 Frankliniella occidentalis | reverse complement strand
CTGGACTACCTTGTCGCTAAAAGAGCGATACAGCGGCTAAGTCCCGGCCGACCCCTACGTACGGAACCCCAAAAAAGTAATTGCCATCTTTAGATCTGTTGTTCCCAGCACTTCAAAACGCACAAATAGGTATATGTTGTGTGAACAAAAAAAATATATTTCTTCACACTTACAATTTTTTTTAGCAGTCAGCGACAGCGTAGAATCGATCGTTCCCTGGAGCTTCAACCCGTATCTCGCCTCTACGGCTCAATCGGTAGCGCGCCCGGTCGGAGCGCGGGAGGTCGGCGGTTCGATTCTCCGACGATCTGAAATTTTTCTCAGGCCACCAAATTGCGAATGGACTTCAAACCCGTCATTTCACCACGCCCCTCTCGTGGTGTTCCGATGGCGTAGTGGTTACCATTGTTGGTGGCACTGCGTCATAGGTGTCAATTAAGTGTCGGCTCTGGGCCGGGGTTCGCGCCCCGGTGCCTGGCACCTCGCTGTGGTAGCGGGGTGCATAATAAGACCTAGAAACTGGCTGAAAAGGACTCCATGACCTGTGGTGGGTCAGTACAGTTTAACCAACGTACGCCTCAACCGTCTCACAAACCCCGGGAGTATGTTCTGACCACTGCGGTTGGAAGCGGCTGTTCGGAACAGTGACCACAGTTCGCTAACTACTGCGGTGGGATGAGGAAAGTACTCCCCCATTTTTATTTTTTATTTTTGAAGCCTGATACTCTTTAAAGCACATTCTACTCAAATTTCAGCATATCGACGGGGCCGGAGAAAATTAGGTCGGACAGCACTTTTAGGGATTTTGGAAAAATTACCAGGTCAGAGAAAAGTAGGTCGGACAATGTAAATTCACCCTTGCGCACCGTGTGAAGTGCGGCTGCGGGCTGCAGGAGGGACTTGTTGGTGCCGCTTCGTCCCGCCGGCTGCACACGACTGACAGCTCGCCCCGCCGTCCTCGGCGGAGAGCGACATGTTGTAGCCCAGCGCCCGCGGGTGACCCAGTGATAAGAACCTCTCCAGCTGCCGCCGCAGCTATTCTTTTGTTAGCACGCACGAGAATCGTCATGGTCATGGAGCGCAGACAATGGAAAGAAACAAAATTGTAAACTAACAGCAAATTTGATTCCATGTTTTTCACTGAGACGTAATCTGGGAGCGTACTCCCCAATTTTTATTTTTTTTCGACCGGGTAGGGGATTCGGGCTTGAGCATTTATGGCGCCGAACGGACTTTTATCTGTTGCCTTTCGTCGGGCGCCGGGGGTAGGCAATCAGTACGCTAGTTCTCTCTGTGGGTTGGGGGCTTCCGCGCCCCGTGAGTATTTGTCTAGTTGCGTCCGGTGCTTTCGGCTTGTCAGGGATTACTGCAGTGCAGGAACTTGGCTTCTGCTGCTAACACCCCGGGGGCGTCGGATATCGTATTGTCCGAAATAGTTCTTCTATAGTCGGGGCAAGTAAGCTGACTCTGGCCGTTGGATTTGTGGCCACATTTTCGTGTCCACAAACAGGGACGTCAACTTCAGGAGCCACCTGGTACATTGTCGTGCGCTCTATTTGCGTTTCACCGAATCGCTCGGTATATATACGAAATACATTAGATGTGAAATGTTTAGAGGTAATTTTTTTTAGAGGTACTTGACCTGTATTTTTTTTTAAAGACCTAATTAACTTTAGAGATAATCGACGCTTTGGAGGTACTTTGTTTAGAGGTAAAATGTTGACCATTGAAGCGCAAATTCCTTTGGCGCTGCTGCGGGACCTAATTAACTTTAGAAGCACACTCTTATGACATCCCTCAGCTAATTGAAATTTGACATACGCTAAAAGGCAAAATTACAGGTTTCCCACAAAAATTGCAGTTTATTGTGGCCGATAGCCTGCCCTACTGTATTCACTTCCTCTCACTCCTTACGGCGTCGCACGTCGCGCCGGGCCGCAGTGTTGGCAGGGCAGCAGACGCCTCGGCGACCCTTTCACCCCCGGCGCCAGGAAAAGACGCCCTGGAATCTAGGCAGGCCCCTGCAGGGGCGTGGCGAGGGGCGAGGGCCGCGGAGCACCGGGGCCACTACCTGCCCCCCCCCCCCCCTCTTCGCGGACGTACCGTACAGCGCCGTCGAAGATCCGACGACACCCTGCCCATACAAGAATGCGCGCAGTCTCGGACGCACGGGGGAGGTCCCCGATGGCTGGGTGCCATCAGAGTGGTCACCGTCGTGACCCCCGACGGCTGCAGCCACGCGGCGCCCCGGCGTTGGTCGGCCTGCACCAGCACCCGCTGCAGCCGGCCCGGTACTCTCTGCTCGACCTGTACAGCCGATTGCAACGAGTCTGATTGGTGGACTGGACCTGTGGCGGGGATGAGGGGGGCCGGCCGGGGCTGCAGGGGCCTGGGGCGAGGAGGGGCGGGGCGGGGCGGGGCCGGGGGAGGCGGGTTCCGAGCTGTTAACTGGGCAGGGCGCCGGCTGTGCTTCCTCAGTGGGCCGAAGACAACCTAACCGGCCGGAGCAACTCAAACAACACCAACAACACCATGGTGAGTACCTAACAGCCCCTTGGCGACTGCCTTACGATGCCTCGGGGAGCGAGGAGGGTGGCTGGGGCTTATGATTATGCGTCAAACACTTGGCCCGTCTAATTGATTTGTCTCTATATTCCAATAATTCATTCGTGGCTTTGCTCTTTGGGCCACCTGTCTGGGTGTGCGGGTGGTTTGTGAGAGGTGCGGGGGAAGTCCCAGGCCCAGGCGCGCCGCGGTTCAAACTCGGCCGGTCCGCGCGCGCCTCCGCGCGGGCGGGCATACTCCACGCCTGCGCTGGCGGGAGTCTTTGGGAACGCAGAGTATTCACGTGTTTTAGCGGGGCTTTCGGGACGGAATTTACGAACTGTGCTGCTCTCGTCGAGCCGTGACATCCGGTGGCGCATTGCACCCGCCGCAAACACGCGGCCCTTCCTTTTTATCATTTCCTTACTTCCAATCCTCCTCAAGTGGTCGAGAACGAAAAAGAAAACATAAAAAACAGAACACATTACTCGGTATATCTAATAGTAAGGCGGTAGCTTAGGGATGGATCGTCCAGAAAGTCCGTCCGTTTTTGTCTGATGCATTTGGCAAATCACGGGAGCTAGGCGCCTGCGAGACTCAGGGTAGGCCACCCCGCCGTACACTCATGCACTGTCAGCAATATGTTGCTTACCCAGCAGGCGGTGTGAGAGCTTGCGTGGGCTGAACTTAGCAATATCGTAACTGCGAATGAGGGAAATGTTTTCTGGATGCTCCACCATAGCACGCCAGAGTTGAAACAAATAATATTTTAAAGCGGAATCATGGAAAATTTTTATGCGTGGCACTTCACTTTTTGTCTCCCTTTTTGTGTACGTACGAGGTGACGGAGAACCCCCTTCCACTTTTGTTGTTATACTGCACTGCATGCAGACGTGCGGGCGTGCTACCTACTCTCTCGGGGTTATGGCCAACGGACATGAGCGTCATGCTCAGAGCCGATAGACAGTTTTGTCTGCATACGGCCCTGTATGAGTACACGAATCACTGTGAAAAACATGTTTGTACATGTCCTATATATTTTCTAATTTGCCATTTTCAAAACGAGTCGTGCATGTACAACCTCTCAGTCTTGCTCGTTATTCGAATCCAAGTTGATACGCAGAGCTGGTAAATTTTAGAATTTTGTATCGCAATTGTTGGACATCTTCCGTAGGTGTAATTATCCTTTAGCCTGTACGACAATTTTTCACTGGGATAAACCAAAGTGTTCAACCAGTCAACACTTGTAATTGCTCAAAAGCACCTATAATTGATCATTTCCTCCGTTGAACACTGCCGTTTGTCGCACACTGGAAAGTAATGAAAGGAGTTCAGACACTACATTTTCGCTTAATGTCTGTACACTGTTAAATTCCTACAAAGCATTCGCTTTGCAGAGCTGCGAAGTATTTTGCTCCTTTGTAACTACAAAGCATTTACTTTGCAATTACAAAGTGATGCTTTGCAATTGCGAAGCAATGAAAACGCTGCAAAGCATCGCTTTGCAATTGCAAAGTGTCACTTCGTAATTGCAAAGCATCACGTTGTAATTGCGAAGTAAATGCTTCGTAGTTACAAAGGAGCAAAATACTTCGCAGGCTTTTAACAGTGTATAGTTCAGCAAGTGCCAGGTAAACACCCACGTGAACCCTATAGCGGCCATTTGGATGGAACGGCAATAACTGTTGTGGGAGCTCATGGGATCCCATAAGTTCCCACGACATATTTGGCTGCTCCATCCATGGGGACGTTTATGGAGTACACAGCCCCCTTGTATGTGTTTCATTATTTGAATAATTTCAACTCAAAAATATAAACAGATATTTTTTTTCTGTGTCTGGGTACCCTATGACTCTCATAAAATAATTTGAAAAATGCGTATCTGTTAAAAACAAAACTAGAAATCTTTAGTCTACAGACGGAGTGGGACAAGGAGAATAATAAGTCAACGGGTTGTGTCTCCACTAGCTCGGCGTATATCATCCGATTTAGTGCTTTGCAATTGTACCATTGCCGGCTGCAGCATTGTTTTCCCTGGCAATTTGAGATGAGGTAATTCCCTACTCTTCCACCACCCTACCCCACCCCGACGCTTCAAGAAGCCTCAAGCAAGCTGCGCAAAAGCTATCAACCCCTGGGTCGCTTATTTCCATCTCAGTCCGTCTGTCCCGCCTTGGCCTTCCCCTCTCCCTCTCTTCCTTCTCCCTCTCTCTCTCTGTGTCTCTCGTGTGCGCTCTCTCTCTCTCTCCCCGCCCTCCCCCTCAACTCCTCTTACTTTCTACCCACGCGCTTTTCATGGCTTCCTCCCCTTGTTTGGCCCCGTGCCAAGATCCCGTTACATCAAGTGACTCTCCGCACCGCACAGCGCTGCTTGGCTGTAGCCAGCGCCGGCCCCGGCGCACCCACCGGGCGCCCCGCCCGCCCGCCCCGTCCCCCTATTATATTCGCAGAACTACCCGCGTTCGTATTGTAGCAGATCGATGAGAATCGATCGCCTCATTTTTTTTTGGTCCCCACTTACGTCCTATGGCAACACACAACACCCGGCTGTCAGGCCTAGCGCCTCCCCCTTCCCTCTGGGAACCACAGTGGTGACCGAACACGTGTATACATACACCAGGAATAAAAAGCTTTCCCGTCCAGCTCTGACACGCCGGACTGCGGTGGGAGCGCGCGTGCTTCGCGTGCTCGAGAACGGCTGATGTGTTTGGTGTGGGGGTGTCCCAGTGTCCAGCGTTATCCCTGCCCGACCTCTCTCTCTCTCTCTCTCCCTCTCTCCCCCAATCCCCGACTGTCTCTTCCCTGCGGGTCATATCCTAAATCACGCTCCGGATTCCTCGCTGCTGGTCTAGTAAGGGGGATGGGGAGCAGGATAGAGAGTGGGCGTTCCGGACATTCAGGAATGTCCCTTCCTATCCCTCCCTCCCTCTTTACACCCA
>NW_026267337.1:385645-386798 GCF_000697945.3 Frankliniella occidentalis | reverse complement strand
TTGGAGTAGTTCGTTTTCTCGCGGCCTGATCGCCTTGTCTGAAGGTCGGGGAGAGGACGGTTCCCGGTTTTTGTCTTCGTCCCAGCTCTCTGTCTGGGCGTGGTGGGAAGGCCGTGCCTTTAGGCTGCGCCACGCTGGTGCGCCCACCTCTGCGCGGGTCATGCCTTTGTTTTCCGTTTCCCCTCGCACTGCAGCAGAAGCCCGGCGGCACGGCGGCGGCGGGACGGGGTGGGCGTGGAAGTTGTAGCTAACGCACTGCAGTGCTGCCGGGCGGGCTGCGGTCTCCAGGGGGACCTCACCGGAGATGCAGATAATTTCGCCGCATGAGGATACGATGGATGCTCTAACAAGTCCACAGAGGGTCCCTACAACAGAGCCGGTGCCCGCACCTCCCCCCCCCCCTGTGTTCCTTCCTCCCAGGGGGTGCCCGTGGGATATAGAAGGGGGGGGGGGCTTCGGGGGGCCGGGGACCTCAGCCAGCACGTCCGCGAGGCGCAGGAGGGGCCCGTCGACAATGGCGTTGGCAGGAGCCAAATGTCCTCTCCCCCGCTCCCCTACTCCCCGCCCGAGGGGCCCGAGGTGTGGCAGGGGAGGGGCCCGCGGGGCAGGGGATAAAATTGGCCCAGCAGAGAGCAACGCTGCGCTGCGGTATGTGTGAGCCGGTCGGGGCTGAGCCTCAGGCTGCGGCCGGCCGGGGGGGACGCCGCCCCCGCCCCCCGCCCTCTCTCCGGTCGTGGTGAGGAGACCCGGCTGACCCCGAGTCCGAGAGGAGCGGTCTGGAACACCTCCCCCTCCCCGCCGCACCGCGCCACGCCCAGCGGCCCAGAACACACCCCGGTACACCGGCCGCTCCCGCTCGCCACACAACTTGCCTGCAATGTCCACAAGTTCGACTCCACCGGCCCTCCCCCCCAACCTGCCTCACCGCGAAGGGCACGCGAGGGCACACGGCTCCTGGGCAGGGTGGGCACGGCTCCTGGGCAGGGTGGGCAAGGCTTCTGGGCAGGGTGGGCACGGCACCTGGGTAGGGGGTAGGGTAGGCACGGTCCTTGGGCTGGGCGGGCACGGCTCCTGGGCAGGGTGGGCACGGTCCTTGGGCTGGGCGGGCACGGCTCCTAGGCAGGGTGGGCACGGTCCTTGGGCAGGGTGGGCA
>NW_026267337.1:379333-384763 GCF_000697945.3 Frankliniella occidentalis | reverse complement strand
TTTCTCCCTGGCCATATGAACTCTATGAACATTGCTTTATTTTAATGGTAAAGTGTTGTTTTCATTTTTGATCACTTTTGAGAGTTTTGAAGAAACAACATACGACAACAAAGTGGTTGTCCAAGATTCGTCCGTGTTGGATTCTGATAAACGGCTAGGTTATGTCACCAAAATTTATTGAATTTGAACGATATTTTTTAACTATTGTCATGTGTCACGTCATATGTTTATAGCGAAATAAAGGGAAACAATATATGAAATACGACCTTTTCATTTCTACCATATCAATATTCAATATGGGGGGCGGGGAGGGGGGGGGGCAATATTAATACCACAGCAGATCAGCTTGCACCCATTGCTTCAATATAGATTGCTGACAGAGCAACTCCGGCGATTGCTATTCCATACGCGTCTGACTGGGATTGTAACACCAGCAAATTCCGTTGCTGCATCAGCAAAGCAACATTCAGCAATTTAAGTTTGCTGGCACAGCTAGAAATGTTGTAGGCGCTATGTTAGCAGCCAAAAATTGCTACCGCAGCAATTAAACAGCTGTGGCAGCAAATCTTTTCTCTCCGTGTGGGCAGGGTGGGCAAGGCTTCTGGGCAGGGTGGGCACGGTCCTTGGGTGCGGCCCTGGAGACAGCCCGGTGGGCACGGTGCGCGCGCCGGGGCGCAGTGAGGGGCCAGCATTGAGAGTCCTTACAGCTGGAGCTGGGTGGCTCGCGGGGGAGAGGGGTGGAGGTGGGGCGGGCGTGGGCGAGAACTCGCTGGAGGGAGGCGGCCCCGCTGGAAGTCACTCGGCCCCCCGTGGTCAGCCAGCCGGACGGCTTCCCGCCGCCGAGGTGCCGCCCTCCCCCGACCAAGCCGAGGCAGTCCCGTTTGCGGCGCGAGAGGGTTAGGTTTGTGACCTTTGCCAGACATTCGGGCCTGACAACAACTAGGAAGCGCCCGCTGGCGGGGGGCGTACTGTGCTCAGCGCATACGCTTAACGGGTCAGCAGTGTAGAAAAGGAGGAGAGGGGAGAGGGGGTGCGCGGGTAGGGGTTTGGGGTGGGGAACGGGGCTATGTTTAGATCGGCCTGAATGTGATGGGGCCGCTGCTGCTACCGTCGCGGCCTCTCAAGACAGGCGTCGGGGCAGAAGGGGGGGGGGGGGGGGGAGACGACCTAGGCGGGCAGCAGCAGGTCGAACGTGATGCGTCATCAAATCTGCAATATGCTGCACTGCCCGTGCGAGGCGGGGACCAGCCGACCGGGGATTACACCAACACGCGATGCCCTCTCTAGGAGGTCCCCTTTAGGAGGTCCCCTTTAGGAGGCCCTCCGGCCGGACGCGACGCGTTGTTCGGATCATAGAACCGAACCGGACGGGTGGTGGCCATGGCCGTGGGGGCCTGCACGGCAGCGCCGGCTGGGCGCCCGGGTAGGGGAGAGGGTGCGATTGAAGTCGCGTTGCGCCTTTATTGGAGTAGTTCGTTTTCTCGCGGCCTGATCGCCTTGTCTGAAGGTCGGGGAGAGGACGGTTCCCGGTTTTTGTCTTCGTCCCAGCTCTCTGTCTCTTTCTCTCTCTCTCTCTCTCCGTCTCTCACACGCACACTTTCTGTTAACGCCTCTGTTTCTGTCTCTCTGTTTCGTCCGGGGCGCAGTCTGAAAAAACCGACAAGAAGAAGAAGAAGAAGGCAAAGGGAGATTCCCAGAAGGAGAAGACCCCTCCCCCGGCAGCCGCCCCCGCGGAGCCAGCGGCGCCCGCAGAACCGGAACCAATCAAGAGGCCCTCGTCCAAGACCTCGTCCAAGAAGCGACGCAGCTCCCGCGCCGGCTCCGATGTCTTTTCGCTTTTTACCAACAGCCAAGTGGCAGAATATAAGGAGGTAATTATTGCTGAAGGCTGATTGCTGGAGCTAGCTTTCTGCTGGGGCGGCGGTGCGCGCGCGGCGCTACCCTGCACACTGCCGCGCCCACGCCGCAGGGAGGTCGTCCCCTTGGATGGGGTGCTCCACTGAGGCCCGCCCGACAAGAAGGACGAGCGGCCCTTCGCCCTTCTAGTCGACGGTCGGTTTGAGAAACTGTCATGGTGGCTGCTCCCCCTCGATATGGAGAGGTGCCGCCGTCCGTCACAGGTCCTCATACCGCAGCGCGGCCCGTACGGTGCCGCACCTCGTGCCGCCCCTCGTGCCGCCCCTCGTACCGCACCCTATCGCATTTTGTGCGCCGCATGTTCCAGGCGTTCGCGCTGATGGACCTGGACAAGGACGGCGTCCTGGGCAAGAACGACCTGCGCGCCACCTTCGACATGGTGGGCAAGATCGTGTCCGAGAAGGAGCTGGACGAGATGCTGGCCGAGATCCCGGAGACGGACGAGGGCGAGCAACTGCCCTGCACCTTCACGCAGTTCCTCATGCTGTTCGCCAACAAGCAGCAGTCGTGTGAGTTCCGTTATCCCAGGGTTCAAATCCCGACCTGAAAGAGAAAAGTTTTCCTATCGCCCTCACCTTATTCTTTTCGCCCTGGACAGTACTCTTGACGGCCCCGTTGCTTCTGCTGCACTGGCCGGGAGAAAGGGGGAGGGAAGGGCGAGGGTTGGCGATCAGGAAGCGATCCGTCGATAAAAGGATTTTCGAGGTGCAGATGCCTCAGCGGGTTGGGTTAGGGGCGTCTGCCAGACAAGGCGATCGATAGACGTGCCGTTAGACGAGCCGTTAGACGTGCCGTTGTCGGACGTGCCCCACGCCGCAGTGCGGCTGACGTATTTGCAAGAGATAAAACTTGACTTGTGTCGGGGGGCGCGAGGGTCGTCCCAAGTGATTCACTATTTCTCTTGCTCGGGCGTCTCTTCAGGGACAGTGCTGCTCGAGCGGCTGTCTCGGCGCGGCGTCTGTTTCAGATAGCAAGACGTAACGTAGCTGGGTGTTGGTTTTGTTGACTTTGATTGTATGACTCTGACCGTCTATGTACTCAGGCTATTGGTGTTTTTCTTTTTACTGCGGTTTGTTGACGACGAGCTCTCTCTTTTTTTGCAGCGGGCGCCGGCACCCAGGATGACGATGACGATACGGTGATCCAGGCTTTCGTGTGCTTCTCGGACCCCGACGGCTGGATCGACGCCGACAAGTGAGTTGCTGTTCCCGTTGAGAAATAAATGTCAGAATGATGACGTTTCAACCTTTTCGATTTCATTTCGATAGCGTTTCGGTATTGTTTCGACTGCTGTACTAATGTATTGTATCTCACGCTCTTTTCAGCCTCAAGCACTGGCTCATGACATGGTGCGACAAATTCACGCTGAAGGAGGTCAAGGACGCCTACGAGGCATTCTACTTTGACGACAAGGGCAAGCGCATCGACTGCGGCAAGCTGCTGGACATGCTGCTGGGCAAGGCGGACGACTGAACAGAGGGGGGAGCGGCGTGCAAGAGAGAGTGAGAGGGTATGTGTGTGTGGGAGAAAGGTGGCCGGGACAGCTACAGAGAGACCACTAGTGTATTAACAACATTATGCAATAAACTCCATCGTTCCAACCAAAAGTGTCGTGTGTTTGTTTCCCCCTTTCTAATCCACTGATAGATGGTCAACTTAACTGCACTCAACAAATGCAACATCCCGAGGAGCACACACATTTCCAACACAGGGTGAGCGTTTTGCTGCGTATGCGTTAGCCCGCTTAGCCACAAGGTTAAGTTGCTTAGGGGGATCATCCAGAAAGTACGCCCGTCATTCGCCGTGACGAACCTGCCAAGTTTAACAAATGCAAGGTCTCACCATGATGCGCTGTATAGCGCCTGGGGGGTAGGCAACATCCCACCTGCAGTGCATGCGTGTACTGCGGGGTGGCCTACCCCGAGTCTCGCAGGCGCCGAGCTCCCATAATATGAACGAATCTGGAAAAAACAGACATACTTTCGAAACGAGCCCTTATTGAGTCTTACAACAGCGCGCGCACACTTATAGAGTCTCGTACGAATAGGAAAACGGACCGCATTCCTAGATCCAGGTGCAGGCTAGCATATTACCCAATTGCTCCAACGGGGCAAAATGACCACCCAGTAGGCCTACGCCTACCCATCAACGAAATCCTCTGACATCGTAATATCTAGTGGGCGATATTTGACGAAGTTGCGTGACGTGACTCTCGTAGCAATCCCACTTTCCAAAAATAGCGTGTTCTTGATATAGGTACATTGCCATTGACTCAACCAACTCGAACAATCAAATACACACTGTTCTCTGTACCAAGAAAAATAGTTCCTCGATTCAAGTGCAGGCTGGCACAAGATGAACTCACAATTGAAACAAGGCAATATTGTCTTTGGAATAAGATTCTTCTCTTATTCGAAAGAAAATATCAGCTTATTTTAATTTAAATGCGCGTTTTTATTTTGGCCGTCAGTGACTGCGTAGAATGACTTGTTCCTTGGAGCGACGGCCAGCATGTCGCCTCTATGGTTCAGTCATGCCGGTTCAATATCAAACGAATTTACATATTTGACAGTTTTTCTTAAAGCTCTTTAGCTTTTATTTTAATCTTTAACACTACAATTATAACACCTTATTGTACAATTTTTCCTGTTGAATAAAAGTGTTTTTTTAAAAAAAGTCGGTAGAGCACTAGCCCAGAATGTGGGAGGTCAGCGGTTCGACTCTGTTTTTTTCGCTTTTCTATGAGGCGTTGGTGTACGGCTCAGGGCCGACCTGAAGTTCAAGTAAAATCGGAACACGGCTCACCTCCGTTGGCTTGGTAGTTTTGGTTGCATGAGGGTCGCTGTTACTGACGATTAGATTCGGCACACGGGGTTGTGGGTTCGATACCCGCGTACCCCTCGGGACGGAATAAAAGCGATAAAAGTCTTCTAGAAGGTAAAAGCCTTGGAATCTGGGATTCAGTCTTGCTTACCTTGCGACACCTGTAAGTCCAACAACCGGAAGTATGTCCTGAGCACTGTTGTGGTTGGAAGCGGCTGATCCCTTTTATTTTTTTGGCCGGGCTTTTGGGCCGACCGGACACCGGACACATTTTTACTCGCAATTAAAACATCGTAGTGACACTTGTCTAGTTTTGGAGTTCAGAGAGCTTATAATGTGAAAGCAAACCCCTGGATTTAAAAATTAAAATAAAACATCATTTACGATATGATTTTAGGCGTGGCAGGGGTCAGTGCCCTATTTTACTCTTCCCCCTCATACCTTACGATACGACTCACACTTACCTCTCCCACCACCCCTCCCAAACTGCCGCCTCACCTCCTCCCGCTACACACACACACACTGCCCAGTAGACTGGCACTTAAAAATCACTTTTTAGATATTTAAAGGTCTTAGGGTCAGACTTTGTTTCTTTCGATGAAAAAAAAAATCTATTTTTTTCGGAGACCGATCGGACACGTTTTAGTGCTGCCGCAACGGCCCTGAAGTTGATTTATTTTAAATAACGAC
>NW_026267337.1:376718-378543 GCF_000697945.3 Frankliniella occidentalis | reverse complement strand
AGATTTTTTTTTTCATCGAAAGAAACAAAGTCTGACCCTAAGACCTTTAAATATCTAAAAAGTGATTTTTAAGTGCCAGTCTACTGCCCAGGTGGGTGGAGGGGAGGAGGGAGAAAGAACGAGAGAGAGAGAGAGAGAGAGAGAGAGAGAGAGAGAGAGAGAGAGAGAGAGACTGAGTCAAGAAGTAGTGCGGAGAGGATAGGACGCGTGGGAAAGAAGAGGGGGCGGAGGGGGCATCACATCAGCAGCCGCCCCTCTCACTCTGGCACGCGGTCCCTTATGACCAGGGCTGTCTGTCTCTCTCGCACTCGCGGGATGCAGGGCGGGGAGCTGTGGCGGCTGCAGGCTCGCCGGCCCGAGAGGCAGAAATAGCGACGTCTCCCGTCTGCCCGCGGCAGGCCCCCGGTTCCCAGGGAGTGGGGGCGTCCGCATGGTGAGGGGGGACCCGGGGGGCGCCAGGGCGCGCCGGCGGGGAGGGGGCAGCAGCCCGATGGAGCCGCCCTGCAACACACCTCCAAATTATGGTCAGGCCAGGGCGGGTGGTGGGGATGAGCGCCGCGGCCCGGCCCGGCCGCGCAGGGCGCGGGGGGTGGTGTGGGGCGGCGCGGGGGCAGCCTCGGGGGTCGCGGGGGGCTGGGGGCGCCCCCGGGGTCAGGGGGGACACAGAAAACCAGACGGCCGCACCCAAAGCCGCGGATTCTGCTGGTACACGTCAGCGAGGAAGGTTCCGTCTACCGAATTCCCTAGGTAAAGTTTTGAGTTTGTTATTTTCTGCTCTCTCTCTCTCCGGGTCCGCGCGCGGGCGGAGCACCTGTACTTGTGCGTGGACGTGCGGGTTGAGTGCGTGGACGTGCAGTGCGCGCGCGCGTGTGTGTGGTGCGTGTACAGTGCAGCGGCCGTGAACGCCAGTGATACCAAGTGATAAGGCGCAGTGTGGCCCGGGAGTGGCCAAGTCCTCTGTCCGAGGCCAAGAGCAGCCCCCGACGGCCTGTTATCTCCCGCGGGCTGGCCCGCCCGGCCTCGGCCCCGGCTCTGCTATCTCCCCCCGGGACCCTCCGCAGTCGGACGAGGCCCACCCCACAGCCGCGGCCCGGCCTCGCCCCGTGCCGCCCGCCGCCGCCGCCGCCTGCTCGCACAAGTTGGACTATACTGCCGCAGGGCGTTTGCTCAGAAAATAATAATTTCGAGTAGAGTGCGTCGAGGAGCCTTTTCCGCGCTCCGGACTTCCTCCTTTCCGCCTCTGCTCGCGGCGGCGCGGGCGGGGGCGTTGCGGCGCGTGTGCCGAGCGAGGCCGAGGCCGAGGCCGAGCCCGTTGTGCTGTGCTGCTGGGCACGGGCGGACCACCCGAGCTCCGCCCGCGGTGCGGACCTGTTGGACTCGCAGCTTTCCAAAATCCCACTCCCCCGCGTGCTCTGTTCTACTCCATTCCGCTCTTTTCCGTTTTGCCGGCCGGATGTGTATAAGAGCCACTGTGGCGAACCGGCAAAGGAAAAAGCTACCGGCTCCCGGGCCGGGATGGGATCGGGGATCGGGACCGACCACCGGAGAATTAAGGGGAGGGATCAGGGATCGGGTGGAAATAAAAGGAGGGCGGCGGAGTGCGAGGAGGCTGGTCGAAGGTCGGGCGTGTCGTCGGGCAGGGCCTGGCGGGCGGTGGAGGTGGTGCGGGTCGCGGGACGAGCAGGCGATGACGTCACGCCTTTTTTTTTCCGCGTCTATGTCGGGTTGGCAGGGAGTGGAGGCGCGTAGCGACGCGCCCTGCCTTTTCATTCAAGATCAAATTTCATACCCGGCGCGGCGTTCCCCTCGTTTGGGGCGTCGCAGT
>NW_026267337.1:361757-372088 GCF_000697945.3 Frankliniella occidentalis | reverse complement strand
TGGGGTGGGGCGTAGTGGCGCGCAGTGGCACGCACAACACTATCCCCTGCAAACAGCGCGCCAACCCTGGCGCAGCCAGGCCACTAGCGTCCACAAAACACGGACAAGAAAACAAATTTAAAATAAAAGAGTTGAAGGTAAGCGTGGAGTAGTGGTAGGAGAGATGGAGTGGGAAGAGGGACGGATAGGGTAGGGAAAGCGTTTCAGAAAATTTACGCTGGGTTCATTCGAAAGAGTGCGAAGGGGCGCTGCGTAGAGTGTTAAAAGGAAGGAGCGGCCCTTGCGAGCTCTCGGAGAGAAACTACCGGCGGTCACTGTCCGAGGTGGGGCGTTGTGGATGGTTGGGGGGAAGGCGGAGGCCGGGGGTTGAACCCACGAAAAACCTTATGTCTGTTTCGATGCCTCTGTTTAACAGTATTGGAAACCACGCCGCAATCATGTGGCAAACAAAAACAAGCAAAAAAAAAAACAAACTTGTTTTGATTTTGCTGTGTGCTGAGTCCCAATCATACTGTCCGTAACAACCACTGGGGCTGTACAGAGGGCTAATTTTAGCTTGTGAACGGACAAGCATGCATTCCCGCGCACGGCTGACGTAACTCGCCAGCGCCGCGCGCCCCTACTGCCGTGGAGGAGGGCAGGAGAAATTACCATAAAACAACGGGGCAGCGCCGAAACCAAAGCGTGTGTAAGGTAACAAACGGCGAGTACACCTCCGCGGGAACGCCTCCCCCCTCCCTTGCATCTGCTGCTCCCCTTCGAACCCCCCCCCCCCTTTTCGGTCGGTTGTTTCGGTTTTGTGACGTAATTTACGAACCGCCCCCTGACAACACTCGGCTCAACTCGAGAAGGCGGTGCTGCGCTCCGCCGAGGAAGTTTGGCCGGCCAACAACTTTGGTCAGGTAACATATGTTAGTTCCCCCACTTGAGGGAGCCTTGCAGTGCGCGGCCGCGCGGTAAGGGGATGTCTGCTCCCCTACCCCCGACCTCCCGCCACCCCTTTCTCATGCTAGTTTGCTCCCACGGGCTCGTACTCATATTTCTTGCCGCCTCCCGCCAAATTTACGCTCGCGTTCAAAGTCGAGTTAGTTCAGTTAAGCGAGGCTGACTTCACGCCCGAGTAGTGACCTAGTTTTGTCTACGAGAGAAAGAAGGGGGGTCCTTGGGCGGTGGTCGTGGTCTAGGCGAGCGTAACGCTGTGGGTGAAGTAACAAAAAAAATTCTCTTGCGACGTTTCTCAGCACCGTCACGAATGTTTTCTAAAGGTGAAGGGTACGGTGAGCAAATATTTGCGTCCCATAAGGCTAATGCCCGGGTGCTAACCAAGTGAATCCTTTTGCGCAGGCTCCGCAAGAGGCTGACCACCGAGGGTGACGACCCCTTCAACAACGACGACCTCGACACCGCCTACGAGGCTCTGGGAGTCGACGACGAGGGCAACGTCGCCACCAGCGTCCTCATCGAGGCCCTGTGCTCCGGCGGCGGTGGCGAATAGATGATATCAGCAGGATCCCATCAAACAATACCATCGTGGGAGAGCGAGAGAGAGAAAGACGGAGAAACGTGGACCAGAGAGATGATGATGATGGTGATGAAGACAAAGGAAAGAACATCGTCGAGTGGATGACGGAAACAACCAAGACAAGGAAACAAGCCAGCAATCCATTTGGCATAACAACGATTTCGGTGCAACTTATTACAGGACGTTATTGTTAATAAGTCCAAAATGACGTTTGTGTACAATCAAAATAAATTACTACAATAGTTTTTATTTGACACGATCTCTGTGATGGTAAAGGAGTCTGGCATCCTCTCAAGATCATACTTTCGCTGTTTTGTGGGAAGTTATTCGGATCACCGGGGCTTATGTCTCGCATAATGAGAAGGAACATTCCTAGTGTGCTAAGGGGAATTTTTATTCTTTTCCATGCCATTGCTAATTGTTGTATTTGACCATAAGCACCAAATATACATTCACGAATTTCTTTTTAACTTTGAAAATGTATTCAGTCAGTGGCATTTCTATACATATAGTGAGAATTTAAATGGGAGTGCCCCTCAGCAGGGGAACTGTGGTACGTAGCTCGGTCGGTAACGTACCCTAGGGCCCTCGGGTACACTGATAAACTAAGTGTTCAACTGCTCAACACTTGTAAGTGTGAAACTGCAAGTTGGATACGTGCAAGTGTGTAATTCCATATTCGCAAGTGTTTAACTCGATAGGTGTGCACTTGAAAGTGTGCAACTCCCTGGTTGAACACTTCCTTAGATTGTACGCTCACTGTGTAAGAAGTGCTCAACCGAGGAGTTGCACACTGGCAGATGCACTCCTACCGAGTTGCACCCTTGCAAGGATTCAACTTGTAGTTGCGCACTTGCAAGTATTTAACTTGCAGTTCCACACTGACAAGTGTTGAGCACTTAGTTTATCAGTGAATGTAACCCATACTCGGAGATCATACCCATACGGCACGGGCATGGTATCCAGGGTACGTACCCCAGCGTACGTTACCGACCGAGGTACGTACCTTGGCTCCCCTGCAGAAATGAACCACCAGCTTTAAGTTTGCTGATTCATTTTATTCATCTTTTCGGTGAAGACACTTACATAAAAGTACATACACACAAATAAGCACACAGACACACATGAAACTAGTCCCACCCACGAGCACTGAGAAGTGCTCGATCTTGGGGGCGAAACATTCTCTACTGCAGCTAAGCGTATCGTCTTCCTTTGTGGACTTTCATCCAGAAAATATTTTTTTTAAACATATTTTTTTAAAAAATGACTTTTATAAGAAAACTTAGTTCAGTCACCAGTTCACTGAGATATACGTAGCTTCATCGTGACACTCGCACGGTAGCCTCTTAATCACATATCCTCGAGTGTCAACTGGAAAGTACATTTTGTGTAAAATTCTAGAGTATAGGCCCTTACAATAAAAGTTTCCAAATAAACTGGTCCTAGCAAAGTTTGTTCTAGGCGCAGTTATGCTAAACAACGGGAAAACATTCGTCAGCGTGTCCCTCACACAAATGGGGAGGAAATATACACAGCTAATCAGCTGCATCATGGACGTAATTCTTACAGAATTTCAAAGGGTATTCTACTTCAACAAATAAGCCGGGTTAGAGGGCATTTTAGTAATAATAAAGATACAATCCATGAATTTCCAATGAAACACCAAATCATGAATGCTCCTCCATTTTGAAAACGAGCTCATAAGGTACTGCATTTAAAAATACATTCTAGCTTTTAATCTGTACAATTTGGCAGAAGGTTTATGATTAAATATTTACACTGGCCTTGGGCGTTAAGTAATTCTGACATAAGCACATCGAGTCGATGGAACACATAGATAGTGGCGGTCCTTTTCTCAAGGCAAATTCATTACATTAAGGTCGCATACTTAAATAAATCTTTGAAGGAATTCAAATAAAATAGTCTTCACACGCACTCAGCCTCAAAAGGGTTTGGCCATCAACAGAAAAAGGTTATCGTTTACATAATGTAAGGAACAGCTAAGTGCAGCTCCACAGTCTTCACTCGTATGAAAACTCGTAGATTCTACTTTCTTTCTCTTATTTACAAATAACTTAAATCATCCGGAAAATTTCCGCACACTCTCGACCGCGCCACGTGTGGGAATACCCGGCCATACACACATGTACACACGCAGCACATGCACACGCTCACTCCATTACAATTTACACGTATGGCTACTATTTACACACGCACGCTCACGCTCACGCTCCGCATGCCTCATTCATAACCGCCGCATTGGGCCGCACGCGCAACGCACACCCACTCGAGCCACTCACTCAACGCCCCGCGTCCCCCGGGGGAAAGGTCATACATACGTTCACATCAACAGCTCACCTACGCACACACACGCCCACGCCCATGCACACACACACACACACACACGCGCACACAAACAACCACACACAGGCACCCGCACACTGAATGTCGGCCGCTCCCCCACCTCTCCATCACAAGGCACTCCAGGAGTCGAGAGAAGAAGAGAAAAGAGCACACTGCAAAAAACAACCTATTGCCAATATTGTGAAAATTGCTGTCGTACACTCTACGGGACAGTTTAAAACTGAACTTCCAGTGTCTTTTATCCGACAATTTGAAACAATAAACCAGTTTACTTGCAGATTTTTCTTCACAGTGCACTCCGTTCTACCCCTCGCTGCTCCGGACGGAACGGACAGCTGACCTAGCGGAAGTCAGTTCGCTTCCTCTTTTGTCATCTGGAGTCGGAACCGTTGTTGAGGTCGCTGTCGTCGCCGGCCAGCAGGCCGTAGGCGCGGCTGGCGTTGGCCGGGTGCTGCGCGCAGTGGGGCAGGTGCTGGTCGTGGGCAACGCTCACGCCGCCCCCTGCGCCGCCCCCGACTCCGCCCGCTCCAGCGCCCGCCCCCAGCAGTCCGGACGCGCCCGAGCCGCCGCCCGCGCCACCACCCCCGCTGTGCGATGCGTAGCTGGAGAGGCCCGCGTGCAGGTGGTGGGCGCTGGCGTTCGCGCCCCGCACCCCCAGCTGCGAGCCGTCAGAGCCGCGCCGCGTCTGGTTGCTGCGTTGACTGCTTTTGCGCCCGCCAGCACCGCACAGGCACCTAAAACAGTGATATATGTTTTGTTGTTGATTTTTTTAAAAAATTATCAAAATGCACATGTTTCAACATTATGGACTTGTACTTTCAAAACATTAAAAACGTTAAGAATATTCCAACGGAAACAATATTTTGCTCCTAAAAGTTTGGTAAATCAGCCAAGCACCCACCTGCAGATGATGCGCTTGAAAGCGAATCGGAAGTCGTTTGAGAAGAGCGCGTAGATGCAGGGGTTGATGGCCGAGTTGCAGTAGCCGAGCCAGAAGAGGACGGAGAAGACGGTGGGGTTGATGCACTCTGGGCAGAAGGCGCGCACGAGGTACATGGTGAAGAAGGGCATCCAGCAGCAGATGAAACCACCCACGATGATGCCCAGGGTCTTGGCCGCCTTCGTCTCCATGCGGAAGCGTTTCACCTGCAGCGGGGAGATGCACAGTCAGGATGGGCAAGGCGAGGCTTGGGGAGCGCCATGCAGGCCATGCGACCATCCACATTAGAAATAGTACTTCATTTTTGTTCTTCTAACGTCTACTCTACTTAGAATAATGTAGTGCAGGGTATAGTGCAATTTGGTTCAAACAACAACAAAGCCGAACTTTGAGTACTGCATTCAAAACAACGTGTTATTTCCTAGTGAGCAGCATATACGCATTACTTATTCATCATTACGTTACAATCGCTCCGCAGGTGCGAACCTCACGTGACTGAAGGGAAAAATAACAAATGTGGATGTCCGGCATTAATGCCAACCCCCCAAAAACAGTTTTGGGAGGACGTCGCTCAAGAAAAAATTTACCCTTGTGTGTCCAGAGTCTTTGGAGTTCTTCGAGTCTACACGACGGAAACGCTTGACCTGCGCAACCCAAAGAGACACCGTCATGAGCGAGTAGCAAACGGAACTGACCTTGACAAAAACAAATTAGGCCAAACGGAAAAGGGCTCCATATAATAAGCACAGCGCCGCACGACAAGCTCCCAAAACGCGGAAGTGCTGCTTGGGGAGGGAGGGAAGGGGCGAGGTGGGAGGGGGCGTAGAGGAGCCAGCGGGGCCCTCGGGGGGACTGACTGGGCGCCCCTGTGGACAGTCCGCTGGACAGTCCGCTGGACAGTGTCCGCCCGTCCCAGTCAGGCGCTCCTTGTCCCGAGGCGGGACACGAGGGACAGTAATCGCATATGGGGGTTTGCTTTTGGGACAGGCGGGGACAGAGTGGGGCGCTGTACGGGTTCATTCAGGGCACTTGGCGAGCTGTCGCCTGTCACATTATCCCCGGGGAAGGACGGCGTCCGACCGAACAGGGAGGACAGCACGACTACTGTACCGTCTGGGGAGGTCAGTTGTTAGCTTCCTCGTGACACACCTGAGAGGGGGGTTCGGGGGCAGGGGAGGTGTAGCTGGTGACAGGGAGGACGGGCAGGGCGCTGGGGACCCGGAATGCCGTCGGAGCCAAAATGAAGAGAGGGGGTGGGGGAGCGGGAAAAGACAGCGGGACAGAGTAGGAGAGGGGATGAAGAGGTGGGGAGGAGAGGGAGGGACATGCGGGAGGCGACGAGAGTTAGGGGAGAGCAGAGAGAAAGGGCGCGGGGAGGGAGGCGGGGCGGCAGGGCTTCAAGGGAGCAGGAAATGAAAGGACTGCAGCCCGCGTGCGTCGGAGGGGGGGGGGAGGGCGTGGCGGGGCGTGGCGGGGCGTGGCGGGGTGCCGCCATGACGTGTGCGAATGCCCTCCGCCCCCACCTCGCCGCACCCCGTTGTGCCCGGCGCCCGGGCCGGATCCCACGTTACAGTGCCCGACGAGCAAAGTCAACAGTACCACAGTCAGCAGGGGGTCGAAGGCGCCTTGCCTCGCCTTGCCTTGCCTTGCCTCCTCCCCCCCGCACCCTCTACCCTCATTTCCCCCCCGTTTCGCCTGAACTCAAGAATTTCCGAAGCATACGTGAGCAGCAGCAGCAGCAGCGGGGTCAGAAAACACGCGGGCTGAGTTTGAAGTGGGGCCTCGAGGCGCCGAGCTGCGCTTTATTGTCAGAGATAACACGCTGCGGAAGGTCATGACAGGTGGAGGCAGACTGAGGAGGTCGGACCGACCGCGATAGCTGCATCTCATTTCCTTCTTTTAGTACGCACATGAATATGTATGCAGATACACACGAACAATTGTATAATTAATAGTCAAGTATACCAGCGGTCGCTCTTACTTTTTTCCCCTATCCCATTTCAAGGCGTTTGGTTGAGTCGAGAACGAGGTGGTTCCAATTTTGAAACGCTCCTTTTTGGACCTGTGGGTCAGGGGGTAGCCCAAACTAGATGATAAAACGTTCATCAAGAGAAAAACTGCGAAGACATAGTATTGGTGTGGTAACGCGCGTGCTCTAGACAAAATGCTGTACACATGGTGTTCACATCTACGCGCCTCTAACTCTACCTCTACCCTTTCGCATCTACTTTCTATTGTCTAATGGCTACCTGCACGGGCAAAGATGTCTAATTAATCAACTGAACCACATAGGCAGGAGTTAGGCATATTCGCACCTTTGACCTTTGAAGGATGCTAATAATTTTGATGCCTCTGCAGGGCAGAGCATGACAAATTTAACACCCTACTTAGACTTTTCAATGCACTAGAGGTGCGAAATGCTAAAGTCTCGTGCAATCTGGGCGGGCAGGGCACTTTTAAAAAGTGCTCTAAGGCCTACCTTAGCTTTTTCAGTACAAGCGCTTGAACAGAAGGAGGAGTGGGAACAAATTTGGCATAGGCTGCCGCGTAGCAAACGCCCCATTGGGTCTGATACAGGTCTCTGCCGACGTATTTGGCAGTGTTGGAGCTTTACAGGTGGGCAGCCCGGGGGTCAGCCTAGCCATCAGGAAAGCGTGGGGAGCGGTAAAACCAACCGCGATTGGCAGACTCGGTCCACTGAGCGCGCAGCGAGCACTGCAGCGCCACGCACCGCCACGCCGCCGGGCGGCTAGTAATTACCTACTGGGCTAGTGGAAATGCGGGGGGGGGGGAGAAGGAGAGAGAGAGTCAGAGTCAGCCAGACAGACAGAACTGACGCGCGCGCCTCGCGGATTTGACTCAATTTAGTTCCCTGATCTTCTCCTCTCTCTACACCGGGACGGGTGGGACGCGGGACGCACTGGTACAGGTAAGCTCCTCGACGACAGCGTCTCTACTCTACAGCACGCGGGAGAGCGGGCGGATCCCGCAGACCGCCGCATCCCCCCCTATCCCCCCCTCCCGGCAGCAGCCCTCCGCGTCCCCGAAGCAGAAGCAGGCAACTATGCTCTACGGTCGACAGGTTTCCGCTCAGCGGGTACTCGCCTGTGCCTTGATGTTCCGCTTGCCCATCTTGGAGATGAGCTTGGGCTTGTTGCCCTGCTCCTCGAAGGTGGGCGACGGCGTCATGTCGCGGCCGAACTCGCGCAGCTCCAGGTGGCCGTCCGAGCTCTCACGCGCGCACTCGGACTCGGTGGACGAGCGCCTCCGGCGAACTGAAAGGAAAACTGTTCACAAAATTTGTTTTGTTAACGAAAAAAAAAAGGGGGTTGTTTGGTTTGTTTGTTTTAAGCAATGGTGTGAGATACATTTTGAAAGTAAACAATATTGGAATTGAATATTGGGTTGTTTTGCCTCAGGCAGGACCTCACGTCCACTACTCACACTGGGACAGTCGCGACTGAGGCGTGACCTTGAGGTGGCTCGAGGGTGGCCTGTGGATGGTGGTGCCCGTGGGCGTGGTGACGGCCGTCACCGTGGTGGGCGACGCGCCGTTCGACAGCACGTTGAGGGCGATCGCCCCGCCGGGGCCCGTCGGCGACGAGGCCGACGAGAAGGAAGACTTCTTGCTCGCGTTGGGCGACGACAGCGGTCCCCCTGCAGAACAAAAACGGCGGAGATGTGGTGATTGTAATAACAGTAACACACGAGCGTGTGAAGATCTTTTATTAACGGTTGAAATTGATTTCAAAAGCCATAAATTAAATAGGCGCGGGATTTAAAATGTGTATTAAATTTGCATGCGCAGAGTATCGCGTCGGTCGGCTTGCTGGCTAACCCCGACCGCCTGCGGTGGACGGGGTAGGCAACTCAACGCGCACGGCTGCGCCCCCGGGCGGCCCGACCCGCCTCCACAGGGGCCGACTGGGCCGACCAGACCCGGTGTACGCGCGTGCCTCCGTCTGCTCCGTCGGCCGTTTCACGCACGGCTGACCTCGGAGCCTCTCTTTCGCCGCAGTAATTTTTAAAAAAAGTAACACAACGAAAACATGATATTTTCCCCCCATTCTGGCGATCGCGACGTAATGTGCTGCCGTCGGCGCCGCGTCGTGGGGGGCGGGAGTGGCGGCGCACCGAGACCAAAGTATAGGTTATGACGGCGGATGAATCGGGCCGTGATTTGGCACTGGCGCCATGGCGCCAGCCTCAGCCCGCTGTCCCCTCCCCCACCCACCCCCACTTCCTGATCACTTCCGGTGGACTGAACCAGCCGGCGGCGCAGCCCCCGGGCGCAGCGGCGCGGGGGCCCCCGCGCCCCGCGCGCCTGGACGAGCAGCTGGCTGAGTTACACTTTTCCGTCCGGCGCTGGAGACTTTCCAGCGGAAGCAGGTGTTTCCAGTAAAGAAGGGTGAGCGGCGCGGTGCATTAGGGCGATAAAGTGTAAGAGAAAGAGGCCAAGTGGAGGGGGGAGGGGAAGCGTCAGGAAACAAACGCTTACAGTCGTGCGTGCTCGGCCGTGCCAAATGATGATCTAGTGAAGTGAAGAAATTCGACTAAGCTGATCTGTGTGTGCGATGAGACGACTCGGGAAACTTTTGTTGAATGATTCGGTTGAACACTTGTTAGTCAAAAGCTATTGCAAATTCTCTTTTTAAGGGGTCCCTTTAGAAATAAAGTGTTTAGCGGTGGTCTCTTTGAAGCGCACTTTCACAGCCTTGTTGAAGCCTGTGAGGGAGCCCGACGCCGCCCGTTGGCTCGGCCGTTCCGTCATTTCCTGAACCGCGCCGGAAATCGAATCCAACCAAACGCACTTTGCACTTCCATCAAACGAGGCCAGAAGATTGCCTCTGCTAGCAGCGCATCCAGCCGAGTGGCTACTCGTGAGCTGCATTGAGTCACAATGAACCCACTATAAAGTGAGCCATTGGGAAGCCAGTCAATGGCTGCGGGCTATCAGCGAATTCAGCCATGAGTGGCTACTCGCCGAAAGGTGCAGTCAGCCACAAGAAGCAGCTAGTTAGCCACAAGAAGCAAACTAGTGAGCCACGACAGGGCCAAAGTCAACGGCTCGGCTAGCAGCGCATCCAGTCGCGTTCTCCTATGGGAGCGGCAGTGAGCCGCACGCAAGCCACCAGCGAGACACTAAACTGTGATGAGCCTCTAAGTAATCCAATGAAGTGAGGACAACTCCTTTTCCCTCTTTCCGAAAGCTGAAGCTACTCGGAGAGACAATAGAGAGCTCCTTAGTGAGCCAGAAGTGGCCCACTCTTCTCACTCGGTGAGCCATTAGCGCGCTCTCCGCGAGTCACTAGTGAGCCGCTCAGTGGGCGGCCAGGGCCAGGGGCACCGCCGCGCCTCTGGCGCACTGCTCTCGCTATGAAGCTCCTCCGGCCGGGAAACAGACTCGTCAGGTTAACGAGCGGGCTGGACCGGGCTGCCGGGGGGCGAGGCGCGAGGCCGGAGACCCGTGGCCCATCAGGCCCCATCACCATCACGACCCCCCCC
>NW_026267337.1:357878-361447 GCF_000697945.3 Frankliniella occidentalis | reverse complement strand
AGCTATCGCGCTCGCAGTTAGGCGTGTTTATAATTAGCTCAGGCCCAATTATTGCAGAAGGTGGAGTCGGATCGTCCCCGCGGCGTGGCGTGGCGGTGTGTGTGCGTATGTGTGTCCCCTAGAGAGAGAGAGAGAGAGAGAGAGAGAGAGAGAGAGAGAGAGAGAGAGAGAGAGAGAGAGAAATTGGGAGGAGCAAGGGCATAGACAGTTGACGGTACAGCAGGCTCACAGCAAGCTTATTGCAGCAGAAGCAGAGGCAAACTGCGGCGCGGCGAGCGGCGGTCGTGACGACAGAAACACTGATTGACATTCTGCCGAGGCCTCCGCCCCAAAGCTAGACGCGCCGCGCCGAGCCACGCCGCGCCACCTCCTCTGGCATAGCGGCGTGAAGCCAAACACGGACGACGCCGCAAGCCAAAGTCACACTGCCGCCGCCCCGCCGCGCCGTGTTGATTTATTGTGTTCAGCTCTAGCTCGCCCCGCCCCGCCCCGCCCTGCCCCAGTTTGCCTAACCCGGGCCGCTCCAGCTCCACCGGCATAGATTAGGTTTAGACGGGAGCAGGCACTTAATGAGCCGTTTCCCCCCTGCCCCCCCTCTCCCACCCCCCCGGCCCAAGTTGCCTGGGCTGCTTTTCCTCTGCGGCTCTCCGGGGGGCACTTGGGGCGCCCCCTCCCCCCCTTCTCCACAGCAGACCGCACTACAGCGCCGCGCCGGGGAGCGCGGGCGCGCGCGCGCGCGTGATCTGCCAACCTGGAGGGGCCGAGGAGGGGACACGGGCTGTACGCACTGTTATTCCAACGGCCAACGGCCGCCGGCTACAAATGTGTCACCTTGTCACCTTTATCGACAGCACAATGCGTCACAGGCAACAAAGGACAGTTCTTTGCTAGCGAAATATATGATAGCAGAAAGGTTCGCAGAAAGGTCGCAAACTCTGCGGTAGAAACTAAAACTAAACCTGCATTCCGGACCGGGACCGGAGGATGAATGCAACCGATGCAATGATGGGTACGGCATACAAAATGAGTCACTTTGCTTTGACGGCCGCATAACAACAGAAAGTACTGTCAAATACATCTGTCATTGAAAAACATATCAACAACGAAACAAAAGTCCAAAAAAATAAAAAGTAAATATAAAATTTGAAACTGCCAACACTGGAAAAACAAAGGCACAAAACAATAACACCTTTCCCGGAGCACTAAAGTCAAGGGCGCAGTCTAGTGCCTTTCCTGGGGCACTAAAGTTTCGCGCCTTTCCAAAGGCACTAAACTTGTATGGAACTCATATGAAGCTAGCCAGCTAAAGGTGTGAAAGGTCACATTTGATGCCTTTCGAAAGGCACTAAACTTTGTTAGTGCCTTTTAAAGGTAGGGATTCGCACCTTTGTTTTTTCAGTGAAATTTTATTGTAAATTGTAGGATGATTGGAGAAGCGTGTGGTTACTTTAAATTGTACTCCAGCCTCGACTTCAGTAGTTCGCTCGGGCAATTTTTACAGTACTGGCAGTGACCAAGTTTCCATTACTTTCATCTCAAGTAAAAGATCTATTCAGTTGCGTTTAAAAATGTTGTATAACGACATACCTAACCCACGCCTTTTATTCCCCGGGCCACGTGTTGAAAGGGCAGTAAATCTGTCAGAAAGAGCGGGAGGCGTTGCGGTGGGCGCCATCGAGGGGACCATGATGGTGCTCGTGGCGTGCAGGCGGCGGAGCTCCGCCAGCAGGACGCGGCTGCGGCCGCCCGCGGCTCGACCCCGGGACCCGGCGGCCGCCACATCCGACCGCCCCGGCCGGCGCACCCGTCCCGAAAGGGGAAGCCCCACCCAGGCCGGGCCTGAGGCCGGCGCCGGCGCCGCCAAATGTGCCGCGGCCATAACTCAATTCAACGCTTTGAGAAAGTTTTAGCGAATGGCAGGCGTGGGCTCGGGCGTGGGGCAGGCGCCAGGAGCCGTTACTTTTTTCTTCTTTATTTCTTCATTATTTTTTTTTGGTTCGCGCACAACGTTTTATTTCTCATTTGGCGCGCGCGCCGATGGCCGAGAACGAAGAGGGCGTTGGAAGAGAGAGAGAGGAAGAGAGACAGACAGAGAAACGAATTGTAAAAGAGGATCGTCGGGTGAGAACATCCGAAGCCGATAAGCCGGCGAGCATAGTCTTGTGCACAGATATAGGTTTGTGTATTTGCACCAATAGGTAGCCACAGTGAACCATGCAACTGCAGGTTACTTAAGAATACTGCACTGTCCAAAAATTCACAGTGAATTTCACCGTAAGTTACTGAAAGTGCGGCAGGGTATCCACAGCTCGTCGAGGCTCTAGGGCGTTCTTATTGCTCATGCCGTTAAGTCCGAGCCGGAGGCCACTCCGGACGGGCAGTTGCAGCAGCTACCTCCCGGCCTCCCGCTCTATCCGAAACTACGACGTGTAGGACGGGTGCAACAGTGTTGCAAACGTCATGCCGAGCCGAGCGTTGTCCTGTGTACTTTTGCAACAGTGTGACGGTCTTTCCTGTTGTATTTTCAGAGCGCCCCCTTCTTCCTCCTGCAGTTATCGTGTTAACAGACAGAGACAATAACAGGGCGGGCGGCCTCCCCTTCCCACTCCCCGTCGCCGCCAGCCGACAGAGGCAGGACAGGCGTCATCATGGGCGTGCTCCGGGAGCAGCAGGAACTTCCAGAGCAGAGCGGCAGCAGTAACACTGTCTCGATGAAAAGTTTCAATTTACGGACCAAAGAGCTGTGAATGCTGATCCCACACCACCGGGGCTGCTCGACCCCCTCCTCCCCCTCTCCACCAACAAGTCTCCCCATACTGCGCGCGATGAGCACAGCTCCATTTCCGCCGGGGCAGCGCTCTGCTAGATGAAAAGAAAGAAAGAAAAATTGAAGGAGAGAAAGAAAGAGCTAGAGAAAGACTAAATGCAACAATAAAGACCTTGTTGGACCTAGTAGTGTGTACTTTTCGAGAATGTGGAGAAAAAAAACTTTATCTATAGTTCTCTAACAGAATGCGGATCGAGGAAAACAGCACAATTCCCGCACGATTCCATTTTTTGGCATACAGTGGCCACTCGCATAGCCGCGCCACTCATAGCTGCGCTAAGCCCCACTGCTCACCGCCCATACACTGCTGGCGTGGATTCTGGTTGTTCTCTGATTACTGTTCAACAGCTTTGAAGCTAAATAACACATACAGCACTGTGGCTTCATCCTTCGGGCGGCCATTTAGCGGAGATGGGGGTCCCTCGCATAGCCGCGCCGGTCTACAGAGGAGAACCGTGCCGAGTGAGTGGCCACTGTAGTATGAAAGTAGAAAGGACAAGCTTTCAAAGAGTGAGGGACTTATGGAGTATTTGTGTCTGTTTGTAGTTTACCGGACGACCTATGACAGAAAGTGAGAGCGAGAGAGCGGTGAGTGTGTGTGAGAGAGAGAGAGAAGGGAAAGAGCGGGAAGGAGAGAACGGGAAAGGGAGAAGTGTGAGTGAGCGTGCTAGTTAGTGAGTGAGCGAGTGAGTGAGTGAGTGAAAAAGAGAGAGAGAGAGAGAGAGAGGGAAGGGAGGGAGGG
>NW_026267337.1:352623-357826 GCF_000697945.3 Frankliniella occidentalis | reverse complement strand
GGGGGGGGGATGGAGAGAGAGACACTAAAGTCAGCGGGGCACGGAGACAGGGGCGCAGGCAATCGCACCTCGGGCCGTGGCGGGTCTGGCGGGCCACGGTGCGGCAGTTTGCTCAGGGTTAACGATATTTGAGTGTCGTGGACCTCTGGCTGTTGCGTCAAGGAGGGGAGGGGAGGGCCGCGCAAACACGCCCCGCACTGTAAAAACAATCGTCACCTTGGATTCGTTCGTTCGTCACTCGGTCACTTCTATTTACCAGAATATTAGGGGAACGGTGAGGAGGGGTTTGGCAAGGGTTTGAGGGGGTTTCTCAGGTGAAGTGGGTGTAAATAAAAAAAAATATAAAAAAAAACAAACTAGCGAACACCTTAAAGTTACTTATATATTCTTTATGTTCAGTCAACAGTTTTTAAAGATATCATCTGCTAAAAATAAAAATAGTCTTGATGTACTTATTTGTAAGGCAATTTTTGTTGCCGGTGTAGTCGCCGCACTACTCCAGCTCGCCCTGCGTTCTTTCCACACAGCAGCCAAAGCGAATGAATGATGGCCGAACACTCATCGGTCAGCCGCGCGAGCGCAAACTGCTTGAAGGGGGCAGACCGGGCGTGGGGTGGCGTGGCGTGACGGGGTGTAGCGTGACGGCGTGACCGGGTGGCGGCTGGCGGCCAGAGACCAGGGCCTGGCCGCAAGTTGAGGAAAACCGCGCAACAGTGAGGAGCCCGCCGCGGTAACCACGGGATCCGGACGTTAAGCCGCGGGACTCGTGAATCACTCCGTCAGGAAAGCCAGCAGGCGCGACGCAAATTTCAAAGCACAAATGATGGCACCTCTTCGTGTTCCAGAGGCTCAACTTTTCATCAGAAACGCGGGTGGAGTCGCATTCGCATTACTGTACAAGAGACGCTGAACGACGCATCATACACCGCAAGAAGAAACACGCCGTTCGACGCAGCGGCATTGAGAAACGTGGCGGCAAAGTTGGAGGGCCGAGTGCAAAACGCGCCATTTTAATTAGGTTCGTCTCCCCTCTAATCTACCTGGAGACTTTGAGAAAACGCGGCGCGGATTTGTGACAACAAGCAGCAAGGTTATTCTCGATGGTTGCAATAAGCAAGAGCGCGCGCGTCCCCTGCCCTTAACTCTGCACCGCGAAAAAACAAAATAAGGAAAGAAAATAAAAAAAAAAGTTGTGGTGATAAGGCGCGTTGACACGCAGCCGCCGCTAAATCAGACAGACTGTCGCCGTGTAAAAAAGCGAACATGGCGGTGGGGAGGGGAAGGGCGGCGCAATCCCAACCCCGCGGCCGGCGTTATAGGATTAGCAAACAGACAAAATAAATAATAAACAAAAAAGGGAGAAAGAAATGATGACGAAAAAAGAAATCGTCGCGGCGGCGTGAGCAGAAAGAGAGAGGGGATAGGAGAGGGCTCGTAAAATTGTTTGGCGTAAATCCCTTTCGCGCAGGAGGGGAGGGAGGTGGGAAGGAAAGGGGGAGAGGGGGGGGGGGCGGGGGCGACTCTCCAGCCCAGCCTTGGAGGAGGGGCTGTGAAACGATTCTTACGTGGCATCCCACCGTCGTCGCTTGCTCCCGATCGTAATGAAGAATGTTATCAATTACAACCACGAGGATTGGTTTACAATACGTCTCGTAGCCAAAACGAGATGCAAGGGAGAGAGAGTTTACCGACCTCTGGCTGCACCACCCAACCTTGTCTGCCGCACTGAAAACGCAAGTGCGTGAATGACGCTCACCTGTAGGTGTGTGAATATCCATTCGTACAATTAGAGGGGAAAAAGTGTGAATTTTTTCTCGAAAATTCACACGTTTACCCTCGTAAGTGTACGCATGGATATTCACACACCTACAGGTGAGCTATATATTCACACACTTGCGTTTCCAGTGTGCTGGGTGCCGCCCATCGCGAAGCGGGATTCCGATGAACACTTATTTTCGTTTCCCTCTGCCTCGTAAGTGACGCAAGTCGTCGTCCGCTCGGTGGGACAGCTCTGACAAACCTTGGGATTGCGTGGGACGGGCCGGGAGCGAGGCGGGAGCGAGGCGGGAGCCCCTGCGGTGGCCGGGGTAGGCCGCGCGCGCGCTCGTCTGCCGCGCGGGTCTGCCTACCCGGCGACCGACAGGGGCTCCGCGGCTGATAGCGCGCTGGAGACTGGGAGCAATAGGGAGCGGACTGTCGGATACTTTGTGAGGCGATAAAGAGAAAAACGTAGCATCTCTTCCCTTGTACACTTTAGTAAGTAGTTACCTAGGCAGGAAAAAAAAGTCACGCTTTTCAAAAGTTTTGGTCTGGTTTTGATTTTCTTACCGTGTTGTGTGGCCGTGCCGTTGTTGTTGTTGGCGTGCGCCGGGTGCGGCTCGGCGTCCTGCTGGTGACTGCTGATGGCCTCGCAGCTGGGGTAGCTCACGCTGATCTTGATCTTCTCGAAGGTCCGGCTGCGCTCGACGCCGCGCCGAATCGAAGCACGTTGCACTCTGTGACGGAGAAAAAAACAGGTACTATGACGAAAAGAAGAGAGAAGGCGTGGGCGATGGGTCGCCTCCAACCTCCTTTTCTTACACGGCTGTGTGTGTGTGTGTTTGTGTGTGCGTGTGTGTGTGTGTTTGTGTTTGGTTGCGTAAGTGTGCATAGAGCTTGTGGGAGTCACACACAGAGGCAAGGAAGGAGGAGAAGAAGAAGCGGGCGATGCGGAGTTTGCGAAATGTCCATCCTTTTGTGTTTCTACTGAGCCGAGAGCCAAGCCTTTTGGCAACGTAGCCCAGGAGGGAAGTGAATCCGCGCGAAAACAATCCCAGTTCAAATAGTCGCCTCTTCTCCCCAGCCCCCTTTTTTCCTCCCCTCTTTATTCTACTATTATTTTAGACCCGGCATAAAAGGCGCCCTGGTCAGGAAAGTGGGGCCGGGCCGGAGGGCGTGCGTGGTGTCGAGAGTGCTTAGCATGCGCAGAGATTACAGAAAATTTTTACTTTCCACGCCCACGAGTAGATTAGCGCTCGTAAAATCGTTGGCACACCCTCGAGGAAAGGGTAGAGGTAGAGATGTGCGGAGAGGAAGAGGAGGAGGAGGAAAAAGAGCAGAGGAGAGTAGGAGAAGGGCGGGGAGAGGGGCTGTTTGTTGCTGAGAGGTGATTACGCCCATACTCACGTGTGAGTGCTCCAACTTTCCCCTCCCCCTTTTCCAATTCAGGCTAGCACCTAACGACGCACGGCATCGGGCCATTGGGCTGGTCGGCTCGTGGTTGACACGTGGGCGGCACGTAAAGGACATGTGGACCACGTGGACGGCGGACGGCTTTCGCACGGCAGGCATCCGTGTGCACGTAGATATTAGAGGTTTCCCGACCCCTACGTCTACAAGTGAAAGACGCTCACCTCAGACTGTCGGGCGACTTGCCCGGCGAGCCGCTGAGCGAGTTGGCGGCGCTCGAGGCCGCCGTCGTGGAGGTGGTGGAGGGCGCGGAGTGGCCCGCGCCGCCGCCGCGCTGCCGCACCGACCCGCGCCCGCGGTGGATGCGCAGCGTGAGTCGCTGCTCGTCGAAGCGGTTGCCGAACTTGCGGGAACCTTTGGTGGTACGGAAGCCCTGCAGAAAAGAGACGGGCGATGTGATGTGACGTGAAATCTTTTAGAGTCCTACTAGCGATAGACTATGTCAAAATATATTTTCCAGTGAAAAATCTTAATGTACTCAGATACAACAAAAGTTCATTAAAATAAAACTGTAACTTTTAGATCACATTTTTTTCCTTTCATTGTTTCAGTATCTGAATCTTACCTGGTTGATGGCGCGGGTCGTCTGCACGGCCGCCCGGTAGATGCGCCAGTAGAAGAAGAGCATGACGAAACAGGGGATGAAGAAGGAGCCGAAGGCCGAGTACAGGACGTATCCCGTGTCGTTGGTCAGCTCGCACACCCACGGGCAGCGGCTCCGGCCCTCGGCGCGCAGCCACGACTCGCCCCGCGGCCGCGAGCCGCCCACCCCCTCCAGCGCCTCCACGTCGGCGTGCAGCGCCAGGGCCGGCGCCAGGGCCGGCGCCAGAGCGTCCAGCTCCGGGGTCACGGCGGCGGCGGGCGCCGAGTAGTCGCTGCCCGGCCACTCGGCGGGCCACTCGGTGGGCCACTCGGCCGTCGTGGCCGCCAGCGACATCTCCAGGTCCGTCTCGTTGGTGGCGGCCAGGATGATGGCCGCCTCGGTGGTGGCGGGCCGCGGCGTGGAGCGCACCAGCCCCGGCGACCCCAGCAGCGCCGGAGGCAGCCCGCCGACGCCCCTGCCCCGGACCTGGGTGCCTCCTGCAACAGGTCGAGGAGAAGGTCGCCAGTCAGCGCGATGCGTTGCACGGCACTCCGCCCGCAGGGGACGAGTTTCGCAACAGACACCCCAATCCAGGCCAGGCAGACCCTCCCCCCCTTCTCCTCCACCAGTCCCCACCCCTCTTCCGCACAATGCCAAGGAAGGAAAAAGGCTGCAGGGCTGCAGTGCCGGGGCCAGGCCGCGGGGCGCGGGGGGTTTGAATTATGGCCGTGTCTCTGGCAGACGCGCCGCGTCGCACTCGGGTCGCCCCGGGGCCTAACGACACTGCTGCACTACCAAACGACACACTCGCACTTGAGGCGCGCGCGCGCGCGCGCAACTGGGGATGATGCATGGTGGTCTCTGGCCGCCAGGGTCTGCCCGAAAGATGTTGCCCCTAGACCTGACGCGAGGACCACCGCGGCCCCCACGACCCGGGGATGATATGTCAACAAGAAAGGGTAGCGTATGACCTTTGATTTAATCTTGAGCGTTTAAGTTTATGGGGATGATGAGCACTTTTATTTTATTTCATTTTGCGGCTACACATGAACGTTTTTAATGAAGTTACACAAGAAAATTCAGTGGCCACACAATAACAGACCCAAACTCAAAATTCTAAGCACCGTTAGACGTCGCCTCCGAGAAGAAGGGCACAAACATTTACCATACCCGCGGCAGAGGTGACTTCGCGGCGGTCACAACAATTTCCCCACCGCAGTTGTAACCCTCTTTTGTCTCCCTGTATATGACGGCGCAAACCAGGCGTGACGTTGACGGGGGCGGAGGTGACGGTGGCTGTGGTGGATGGACCACGACGAGCCTAGCAGCAGGCGCCGCAGGCAGGCCCCGGGGAAATACCGCGAAGTGACCCGCGGGGGCAGGCGGTGGGGG
>NW_026267337.1:350048-351118 GCF_000697945.3 Frankliniella occidentalis | reverse complement strand
CCCCTCTCTCTGTCGCGCCGCCTCCACTTCCGCTCACTCTAACGTTTCATGGTATTCATGAGAGTGTGAAGCATTTCTCACGTGCGTCAAGGATGAAAGAAGCGGGGGAGCCAGCCGCGCGAGCAGACAACGAGGCAGGGCTGAGGAAGTGAGCCGCAGAAAGGAGAAATAAATAAATATTTGAACCTCAACGTCAACACGAAACAAACTTTCACATGAAGGAAAATATACTAAATTGTGTGTACCGTGTTTCTGGGCTACGACACAGCCGACGACACAACAGCTGCGGGTTTCGTGTATCTTTTTCTTGTTTTCTTTTTCTTCTCGAAAGGTAGGGTTAAAGCGTTTGTTGTTATTTATTTAACGATTAGAATTTCCCGAAAATTTCCAGAAAATTTCTGAAAACAGTTTTCCAGGGCTTCCAACCAACCCCCCCTTTTTTCCCCCTTTTTTTCTGATTTTGCTAACTTACCTAGCATTGTGTCGTCCAGCGCGGCGGGCCCCCGGTCCTTCCAGCCGACCAGGGGCGGGAAGCAGATGACGAAGGACAGCACCCAGACGACGAAGATGAGCCAGCGCGCGCGCCGGTTGGACATGAGCGAGGGGTAGGTGACGGGCCGGGTGACGGCGAGGTAGCGGTCCAGGGAGATGGCGCACAGGTTGAGGATGGAGGCGGTGCACATCCACACGTCCACGGCCAGCCACATGGAGCACCACACGTCGCCGAAGATCCACACCTGCAAGCCGAGCGACCACACATACTTGTTTAGAGGTACAAAGCAGAGGGAGACGTTGCATTTTGAAGAAGTCCGAAATTAGACTTAGAGTGTGAGATTTCTCCGATTCCTTTGCTATCGAAACCGAATCCCTTCCAGGCTTGTGTTCGAGGGCCTGCCATGTCACCACCGCCCCCTCACCGGGCCCTTTAATCCTTCACATCTCCTTCTTTATGGATTTCCTATTCCTTTGCTGAGGTTCCGCCCGGGCCGGGATGCGGGACGCAGGGAGGCCACAGGCCTGGAAGGAAATCAAGCAGTCAGAACTGGCCGGGGTCGGGGGCTGGTGGGGCG
>NW_026267337.1:348286-348953 GCF_000697945.3 Frankliniella occidentalis | reverse complement strand
CCCGTCTCTCTCTCTCTCTGCATAAATAGGGAGTGGTGGTCGCAGTGATGCACGGCGGGAGCGCAAGCAAAAACAAAACTGTTTTATCACCGCATGAACACGGGACAAGCCACCGCCGCCGCCGCCTCCACCACGGCCTGCGCCGCAGCCGCCACCGCACCACAACCACCACGACTACCACCAACACTACATACCAGTCAGGTTGTGCTGCCCGCCACCACCCCGCTCCCGTGTTTCACGCGTCAAAAGTAGGTCAACCCCTCAAAAAAAAAAAAAAAAAAAAAGGCAATATGACGGTGGATAAACAGGGGCACTACCCCCTCCATCAGTTCTGATCTCCAGCCATTACGTTTTCCGCACGACGTGCACGCCGGTGTTGTATGCCCCCCTCCCCCTTTCCACCTCTAGCACAACCAGCCCCCCGCACCCGCACGGCGTGTAGCCTAACCTCCCCTGCGCCATGCTGGTCCAGCTCCAGAGTCCGATCGTAACGCTGCGCTGCCGTCACGTGGTCCGGATGGCTGCTGTAAAAAGCAGCATTATTGTTTCGTTCCGTCTTGCGTGGCGGGGCGCCGAGGCGAGCGGACGCGTCCGGCACTTCCCCAGGGGCTTGCCTCTCTCTCTCCTCACGTAGAGAGCACGGCTCCCCCTATCCGGAGTCCCCCCC
>NW_026267337.1:341021-348136 GCF_000697945.3 Frankliniella occidentalis | reverse complement strand
CCCCTCCACCCCTAGAATACACCAGTCGCCCCCCTCCCCTCCTCACTGTTGCGGCCCCCATCTCCGCTACCCATCGCGTCGTATTGATGACTCAGAGCAGACGAGGAGCAAGATGTGAGGCGGGGATGAGCACGGCGTGGGGAGGCGGGGAGGGGGCAGTAAAACGCGACCAAGGTGAAACAAGATCGAACTGCGAGGGCGGCGAGAGAGAGAGAGAGAGAGAGAGAGAGAGAGAGAGAGAGAGAGAGAGAGAGAGGGAGAGAGAGGGGGGGGGGAGGAGGGAGCGGTGGTCTAGCCGCGTGATGCGCTGTCTGCTGCAAAACACCTGCCTGCGCGCCGACTGCCACGGTATTTAAGGCCGCTTTAAGGCCCAGTCGCAGGCCGCGCGCCCTTGACAATCGTCCCAGTCGACCCCGACCCGCGCCTAGACAGGCCCAAACGCTCCCGTCATCTCGGACCACCACGCCGCCGGGCCACGCCTCAGGCCGACTGAGTGGCGTCCAATTATTTGAAGGGCCTCTAGTGCCTGTGCAAGCACCAAGCAAGGGGGAGAAAGAGGAAGATGGAGAAAAACGGGGGAGGGGGCGGGCGGCGGGCGTCCCTATGTATTTTGTCACGGTGCGGCCGTATTTACTACTAACCAAGCCCGAGGGGTGTGGGTGTGGAAACTGGACACAACATGTGTACATCGGGAAAAACAAACAGAAGCAGAAGCATCATTACACAATCGGACATAACCACACACAATCATACACAAATTAACACTATCCTACACTATCTTACTTAAATAATCATACACAATCGGAAAGACACTGTTATTCAACGAATGTGACGTCACATTCGTTTAAATGTGAATTATGTCACGTTCGTTGGAACATTGTGTCACATTCGTTGGAACGTGAATTTAAGTATAGGAGGCGACAGGTCAAGCAGATTCACGTTTAGACGAATGTGACACTATATTCCAACGAACGTGACACAATTCAAATTCTGGCAAATGCAACTTCACATTCGTTGAATAACAGTGCAATCACACAAAATGAGACACAATCGTGACACAAGTTTTCAAAATATGTCATGTCCCAATATTTACGCAAAAATCTGAAACAATAAGAGAAAACCATCGACACAATCACACACAATCTGGAACAATGATTGTCTAGACACAATCATGTGTACACTTTTTTGGTCAGTTCCACACCCCTAGAACCAACTCAACCTCTTTATAATAAAGTTTCAATTCAAAACATCTATACGAACAAACTATGCAAAAGTTTTTTTGCCGTTTGGCGAAGAGGGGCGATATTAAGGGCTCTTCTGTCATGATTATCTTTTACAGTGCTCAATGCTCAATGATTTATTTGCCTGTCGGAGTAGGAGGTGTCGCTGATGTGGGAAGAGCAAGGAGAATTGTGCGCCGCAGCCCGGAAAGGATCAGGCAGCTGAAGAGAGGGGCAGGAGACGGGGGATAAAGAGAGAGAGAGAGAGAGAGGAGACGCACACGAGATGTGTGCACGAGTGTGAATTGTTTGGTGTGAGCTGCGGTGTTTCCTCTTCGCGAGGTGGTGGTGTGCGAGCGTGGGTTACGAGGTGGCTCCGAGTGTGTGCGCGCGTGCGTGTTTGGGAAGGGGTAAATGCGGTGTGGAAAGTTCAGGCTATGCGTCGGCCAGCCCGGGGCTCATTGCATCCAAGGTCATCGAGTGGCGAGAGGCCGGCGGCGGGAGGGGTTGGCGGTTGTTACAGAGCCTCGCCTCCTAAAACTGCTTCTCCTCTGCGTGCAGAATTTTACACCACTAAAATGTTCTTGTCCTTACATTACTTCCAGCACTGGTAATTAAAGTGTTCAACTGGCGTGCACATGCAAGTGCTCAACATCATGTTGCACACTTTCAAGTGTTTGACTGGGTAGGGACTCTATGTGCATGAAGAAAAGTCTTTTGCAAACATGGTTATGGATCCTTTGTGCGACAATCCCAATCCTTCGTAATAACAAACGCTGATGTTTGGCACAAAATCTAAGAAACAAGCTGCACCATATCGACCAAAGGGTAGTTAGTCGCGAAATTGCTGCCCCAGAACATCTGATTATAAACCTAATTCATCGCAGCACTAAAGGGGATCTCTTTTGTAAGAAACTAACGGCGCGCGACGCTGGCCGGACGCTCCCACGAAATTCCACGCCGTTTGAAATTCAAGGCGCGCGGCGACGCCGTCGAGACGCCAACGACTTGTGCAAGAGCAGACTAGGCTGCCGGCGTCGGCAGCGTCGCGACTTGGACGTCCGCAGTCGTTATGGCCTTCTTGTCTGCGGCCTCCTACCCCTAGCAGCAGCAGCAGCAGCAGCATCAGAAGCAGCCGTTCGAGGCCCTCGTGACCCACTTGTGCTGCAGTGAGTTGCGGTTATGACTGTTGGGCGGTCAGAGCAGTCGTCTGCCTTCCGCTAGCTTCAAGGCCGCGCCGCACCACTACGCCGGACGCCGGATCAGAGATGCGACCGGGGGATGGGCGATCCAACACCGTACCGTGGCAGCCCCCACACACACATTACATCAACACGGAAAAAAATTCGTTGTCGTAATCAGAAGTTGATTGCTGCGACCGGAATTTCTGGTAGCTTGAAGAACGATCGACTTTTTGTAAAAACCAAACTGCTTCGTAGTCACAACTTAGTTGCAACAAGCGTAGAGTTTATTCTGAGGATCACAAAGACGGTCGCCGGGACCATCTCTTAGCTTGTCGTGAGAACTTTCACGATATTAATGCCTAAGCGTGACACCCGAAGGGTATGGTGGCGGGGAAGGTTGAGTTATCAGGCTATTGATTAGAACAAAAATAGGAAAAATGAAAAAACATATAGATGTGATCTCCCTTATTCATGAACACTGTGAAAAAAGTAGGTAGGTTTACAGGAAAATTTTCCTTGACGCAAGTTGTAAAATTACAATTTGAAATCGTAAAAATACACGCAGTACGTATCGACTTAAAATCCATTGGCGAGTAAAAAATCTGCTCTCGTAAATTTACAATTTAAATTATAATTCGAGTTTACAAAAATATTGTAAATTTACGACGATATTTTTTACAGTGAAAGGTGTTGTTAAGTGCCTTTGTTTTTCCAGTGCACTCGATGGTTTGAAACTTTTCTCGCAAACAGCCTCGTCTTCTGGTAGGAAAACTGTACTACACTGGCTTCTTGAGTACATTTACCGTCCGTGTCACAGAACGGGTTTTATTTAACGGCAAAACATAGATTAAAAAGTACCCCCCCCCCCCCCTAAAAAAAACTTGGCCAACAAAAATAAGAAAATAATAGATGGGTTCTTTCTACCCAGCTCCTGAAACCAGCTTACGAGCAGAAAAGCGACAGGTGTATGGTCTCCAGCCCGAGCGCGCGCTGACGAACGACCAGACGCAAAGTTTAATCCGGATAAAACGCCCTTCAGTAGTGACAATGACGACGGCCGCATCGAGGCGCTGGGAAAAGATAAAGGGGTAAATTAGGTCTCCGCCGAGGAGGTCGCCAAGGGGTTTATAACTTAATTGAAAAGTGGCGCCTTCCAATTTCAACAACATTGGCGGGCGGGGCGCACACTTTTCAGGTGGGCATACAGCCAATCGAGACGTACGTGTCTAATCAGTAGAGAGAGAAAGAGAAAGAGAGAGAGAGAGAGAGAGAGAGAGAGAAGAGAAAGGGAGGAGAAGAGAGGGGAGAGGGAAAGGTGGAAGGAGGAGGGGGTAGAGAGGTCAGGTCAGGGGCGAAACATTACACTCGGGAGACTGAGAAGGGATAGAGGGAGGCAGAGGGAAAAATTAAATAAAAACGTGGGTATATCCACGAGCGCTTACCGAATAAATATTTTTCTGAACTATTTCGTTATATTTTGGCAAAATAGAAGCACATCTGTCAAGCGAGCACAAGTTAAGCCGGCCGTGGAAAGAGAAGGAGACAAGAGAGCACCCGTCGGGAGAGAGATCAATTTGCGATGCAAAGGAGCACAACGGCGCAGAATTATTTGTTCGGCTCCGCCAATCACAAGGATTTAGAATGCAAAGTCCATCGACAGTAGTAGTCTGCTCCGCTGATTTGCACGGCTAGGCTACTGTTCCACGACAAAGGAAGGAAAAGATATCAGGGAAAATATACACGCCAAGTCCTAGTAAGAACGCAACAGTAATTATTCCCGCAAATGTTCTGTACCTACAAACATTTTTTTCCTTGACTGCTCTGCAAACTCGAGTGTGAGACAGTCTAACACTTAATCCTGTGAGACCAGTGTGTCTCACACTTCCTAAAATTATTTCTGTCCTTTAGAAGAAAAACTATTTTTGGAATCACCCTCGTCTTCTTTGTAAAATTCCGGTTTAAACCAGTGGGGAGTATGATGGGGTTCTGATCGCAAACAACGACACCATGAGGACTTTTGGAAATAACCATCTTGTTAATAATTAAATGGGCATTGTTGCTCTAAACCCCATCATAGGTACACTAGTTTGAACCGGACATTTGGGACGAAAGTGATGGTGTTCTCAAAAATAATATTACTTTTGAAGGACAGAAAATAGTTTTAGAAAGTGTGAGACACACTGGTCTCACAGTATTAAGTGTTAGACTGTCTCACACTTGAGTTTGCAGAAAGTGGAGATGGAAGGAGTACAGATAAGGTAAGGGTTGGGAAAGGGGTTGAGCAGGGGGGTTGAAGAGAGGCTGCGGAAAATCAAGGAGGCGAGCGAGGTGAGCGCGTGTCGGAGAATGCAGCCAACTTGTTTGTTTGCCTTTATTTGATCAGGTGCACCGCTCCGGCTAAACTCGACGGGATGGATATGGTGCAGGAGAGAGATGGGCAGAGGTGAGGAGAGAGGGGCCCCGGGAGGGGGGGGGGGGGGGTCTGTGCACGCGCGTGTGACTAAAATGCAACGAAGTAATTGGAAATTAAGGGGGAAGGGGTAGGTATTAAGGAGACCACCTAATTATTTTGCCATCAGGTAGATTAACCGCTAGCGCGCATCAGCGCGAGGGTGTGGTGTATTTAGAGCGAAAGCTGCACCGCGGTAGAGGGAGATGAGAGAAAACGAGTGGAGGAGGAACAGGAATAAATGGCGTAGTCTTGTCAAAGCAAGTTGAGCGACGGGAGGACTGACGACAGCTTGCTGCTGCTGTGCTCCTTCTTGGTCTTCATTGCCTTTGCCTCTCGCTCTCTCTATTCCTCTCTCTCTCACACACACAATCACACACACACACGCACATGACGCGCTGCTGGAAAAAAAAACACAGCAAGAAAGCGACCAGCTGAGCTGAGGTCCTTGGTCAGCAGTCGGAGAGAAAGAAAAACAAGCTAAGAGGGGAAAATAGAGCGACTTCCGGTCACACAAACTCAACCCAAAGCCCAAAGTCTGCCCCATCGGATCCCACTGAAAAGTACTGTGTAACGTTGAAGAGTCATAGTGAAAAAATTAACGCGCGAACGCATAACAAAAATAATTATTTTCGAATAGCTAATAAGATCGAAGAATGAAGAGGGGGGAGAGGTGATGAGGGATAGGTGGAAAGAGGAGAGGGGGGGGGGAGGGCCTTGGAGGCTGACCGCCTGGCCGCCCTTGCCGCGCTACCGCCACCTGTTACAGGCTGGGCCGATTAACTAATGGCCTCTTTTATTGGGAGGCGCCACCCCCCTTCTCACCGCTGCTCTCGCTCGCCACTCCACCGCCTACGTGGCCTTGTTCCGGTCTTCAGGACTTCAGCACGTCTCCCGTCTACCTCACACTAAGTGTCTCATAGCGCAAAAACAACAAAAAGAGAGGGGGGAGGGGGAGAGAAAGAAAAAAATCGAATACCAACGCAACTTTTTAACACTCAACGCTTAATCACACAATACGCAGTACTTTCAACTTTCACCATTTATGTTGGCATAAAGCATTTGTCGTTTAGATCAGCTCCTCCCGAAAACTGCTGAATGCAAATTGCAACTGTTACTTTTACACAAACCTGCCAAATTAAGCCTACAATTGCACAAGAGCGAAATTAAGCACCTGTTCCTGGTTATCTTACAATTTGTAACCCCGAACAGATATGTATCTGACGAAGTTTTATCGTAAATTTACGAACAAACACCTGTTAGATTTCCAAATGAACTTTTCGTAATTTGTAGAAAACGAATACTCGTTAAATGGTGAACAGTTCGTAACTTAGTCTGCAGGCGTGGGGTACACTTGTGCATTTTTAACGTGTATTGGAGTTCTGCTGACACCAAATCACTTTTATTCGACAAAGGTGACGAAAAGTTCGATATTCACCTACAAACAGTTCGTATTTTCGACTTTACACTGATCGTCAAGTACGAAAAACCAACTGTTCGTGAGGAATTTTATCGTAAAACTACGAAAGCTGCTAACAGTGAAGGCGGCACAGAGGGACACATCTAAGCTAGGTGGTACACACAATTGTCCTTTCCCATTGAGAGGGTGGATGATTTTTGGTCTGTTCCCCCAGCCCCAGGCATGAAGGAGGAGCCGGAAAGTTGTGACATAGTATGGTCACGGGGGCAGACGTCCCCCCTCTTTCATCGTCTCCCCACCCCACCTCGTTCTGTACACGCTGGAGGAGGGAGCAAACTTTTAAATGCGTGGTGGATCTGTTTTGTGGAGTAGGAAACACTGTAAAATGCATCCGAACTTAAAATTCTTGCAACTTTACGGACACTTTTTATTCTTTGTGGTGCAAAGAAATTGTTTGCACCAAGTTTGCATTACGAACTATTTGTCGCCGACAGGTGAGAGGTAGAGAGGGGGAATGAGGACACATTTTGAAGATAGAATATTTTTCAGGCACTAGTCGCTTATGTCCCTAAAACTGCAGATAGATTAGGAATCGTCAGTCCAAAAGCGCGAGGTTTTCCAATCATCGCTCAAATAGAGTGACATCTCAATTTTCTCAGCGATGAAACAGACTAAATTCAGAAAATGTGAGGAGACTGCTGTGCCGTACCCTTCAGTTGTATCAGTGCGAGCTCTCTGCTCACTTTTTCCTCGTTCCATTTTTAAGCCTAATCAAGGGATGCTTGGAAAAATCCTCATCCTGCTGTGTGTCCCCCCCCCCTCCTCCCCCCTCGCTCGACTGC
>NW_026267337.1:338923-340729 GCF_000697945.3 Frankliniella occidentalis | reverse complement strand
CCACTCGGGGGATTCGTATCGGCCCCATTGTCGGGCCTGCAACAATGGTCCGGTACACCGGATTGATGGGCCCCCAGCCCCCCCTCTCCTTTGACGCGCGCTGCGCTGCTCTCGCGGTCGCAGCAATGTCGCGTGTCGATACTCCCCTTGTCTCTCTCTCTCTCTGTCTCCCTCTCTCCGTCTCTCTGTCTCGTCACCGCCGCCGTTGCGTCTGACAGCAGCAGCAGAGCCAACACAATCCACCGGGGATGACAACTTCCATGAATAACTTATTACCGCGGCGCCACAGTCATATACCTGGTATCGCGCCGCCAGCAACTTTGCGAATAAATTAGCAGTTGTGTTAGTGCGGCCCCGGCTAACGCGCCTCACTGCGGCTCCGCACAGCCGTTCTGCCCGATCGTTTCGCAATATGAGCACCGCGCGCGGACTTGGCGCGGTTTTTTTTTCGGAGAGGGGGGGGGGAGGCAGAAATGGAAAGCTCAAGCGAAAAAAAACAAAAACAAAAAAACAAAAAAAACAACCTTGGAGTGTGCATTGGACGACTGCAACAGAAACAGACTGCGGCACTTTTTTCACCTCGCTCTCTCTGATCACAGGTTGGTGCACTTTAGTTCCTTACAAAGGGTGGTCTTTAAATTACGAAGAATTGGGTTTGTAACGTACAAGGGATCTGGAACCACCATGGTGCAATGATGGTGCATATTACAAACACATTTTCTTCTCTTTTCACAAAGACGAGCCCTTCGTAATGCAGAGGATTTATTTGAACTACAAAAAAAGGGCGAAACAAACTAACAGTTTCAGAAGAGCTCTTACGAGAACTTTTAAACAAAAGTAAGTCACAATTTGTTATTGTTTTATCTTCCAACGAGTTTTAAGCAGAGTACATATGCGCGATTTCACTATACAAAACAAATTGCAGCCATCCAGCTAGGCATGCAGTTATAGTTATGGTGCGCAGGTATTATTCAAGGCGCCCCGCTCCTATAGCCGCGTCGGCTCGCGGAGGCCTGGCTGGCGGAGTTTCTTGTTTCAGGGATGACTGCGTCCTGGGTCGCGGCTGTGGCGCCATGTGTAAGGGGCAGCCCGCAGCCCGCTCCAGCAGCAGCCGGCACCCCGAATCGGCTACAATCAGAGCCCCCTCCTTGCTCCACGCACGCAGGCCCCCTCCCCTTACACATCTCTCTCCCTCTCTTTCTGTCTCTTCCCCCTCACAACCTGACTCCATCGCCATCCTGGAGCGATTACGCACTCACTGAGTCGCTCGCGGTTGGCGGAGGAGCTCCTTTGGCTCTCCCTCACCTAAACCCCGTCTTCCCCCACCCCTTTCCCCTTCGTTTCAAAATAATGAAGTGTTTTGTCTCTGAAGCCACCCGGTGCCTCGCTGACGGCCGCGAGTTTTCCTCTCCCATCAAAGGGGACGTTATGTTCTACGGCAGGAGCAGCAGCAGCCCAACGGCCGCAATGAGCGAGTCGGGGGCTTTCGGGCTACAGAGGAAGTCGAGAAAAAAAATAAGTTTTTAGAGATGCCGCTCAAATTTTTTTAAAAACAAGGCCGTTTTCCCGCCTCCTGCTGTTGGTATGCATAATTGGCGCGGAGCGGGGCGTGCCCAAGGACCGGGCGGGGGACACCCCCGAGGGGACACCCCCGGACCTGGACGAGTGCACGGAGCGCACCGCGGAGCGCACGCCCACCTATGCACTCATGGGAATGAGGTGCAGCAGAAAAGAAAACAAGCGACACGCTGTGAGAGAATAAGAGAGAGAGAGGGAGAGAGAGAGAGAGAGAGAGAGAGAGAGAGA
>NW_026267337.1:331802-338738 GCF_000697945.3 Frankliniella occidentalis | reverse complement strand
GAGAGAGAGAGAGAGAGAGAGAGAGAGAGAGAGAGAGAGAGACCCAACTTTTTGGTAGGGATGGATGACTTTTCATACCTAATGCCCTTTATTGCCCTCACGGCGGCGAGTTCCTCCCAAGCGGGCGAAGAAGTCCCTGCGCGGCTTGCTGGCGCCCGCCACAAATGCAAAAGAGAAAGCTGACTAAGAGGAATCGCTCCCCCAGCCCCCTTTCCCCCCGCCGCTCCAGGAGCATTCCTAACATACCGCAGTGGGGGGATGGGCCTCGGGTCGGCCGTGTTCGGGAGGGAATATGATGGAGGCCAGTTCAATTACGTTACAGTTTGGGTCGGTCAGGGCTTTGGATAGGGGATTTTGGGTCGTCTGCTTGCGGGACAAGGGACTCTGTAGAAGGGGAAAGGGGAGGAGTAACGGGAGTCAATAAATTGCGTTTTAAACACATACAATATGAATCGGCACAGCTTTTGTGCTTTCCCTAACCTCCCTCCCCTCCTTTAGCATTTGGCAAGACAATCTCCAACCTTTTTTTTCGTGCTTTAAAAGATCTTGTTTCTGCGATCATCCAATCTGCGATATTGTAGTCAAAACGAATCAGCTACATACGACAAAGTCACATCCATTTTCGCAACTTTATTCATCGTGGCGGTTCATAGTGGGCGGTCACATTAACCCACGTCCAGCACATGAAGCCGTCGGCAGAGCTTCTGGTTTTGTAATGGCGGCATCCTCGGACCGCACTGTCCGGTAAACACAGTTCCGCGCGCCGCTCCGCTCCAGCCGAGCTCCAGCCGAGGCTCCAGCCGGCCAGTCCCGTGGAGCGAAGGCTATTTCACATTCCGTCCGGCTGTGCATTGTGTGCCGTTATCATCCGCCTGACCCCTCTGCGAGGGGAGCGCCGGTCCCCTTCATCCGCAACACCAACAAGCCAGTGATTGCTGTCCACGGACTAGTCACACTACCATGGACAGTAAACTGAAAAAAAAAGTCAACGCTTCACAACTTGTCTTCTCCAAACCCACACTAAAAATAATGTCTGCTTTTCTTTCGAAGAAATAAAGAAACTTAACTTGTATAATTTGAGAAAAACTTCCTTGTAGGTTTTGAGAAAATTTCCACAAAAATTGTGGGAGTCACAAGCAGGGAGTGATGTCAAAAAGGGGACTTTCACAGGAAAACAACCTGCCCAATATCAACAACTTTTCAGTGTTACTTTTACGCATGTAATTTGTGAGGAAAGAAGGAACACTTTGAGATAATTATTATTTTAAGGACAATTCCCAAACTTTTGAGGACATTTCCAAAAAAATGTGGCAATTTTCGTTTTTGACCTTTCCAGATTAGCGGTCTCCAAGCAAAGCCCCTATTCTGCTTGGAAATTACCTCATTTAAGTGGAGCGCAAAATCTTTGCTTGGAAACCAAGTCGTCGTTCTTAACTTTAGTTGATTTCATCAACCAAAAACAACCACCATTGGCTGCCAAGCGCCAAGTCAAAAAATAAGCAAGTCGACGAATTCTCTGATTTTTAACAACAGAGTTTCTTAATTCTCTGACTGAAAAAAAATGCTTGGCAGTTTTGCCCACAAATATTTCTCTGTGTACAGAGCTGTCCACCCCCCTCCCCTGCTCCCTTCAAAAAAACACTTGGACCTTGCCTTTCCATTCAAGCGATGTTTGCCTCAACCCCTTCACTTCTCTTCGCTCATCCTCCCTACCTTCCCTCCCCCATTTTCTCTCCCCATCGGCTCAACAAAGTCATCAGCTGTGCGGGGCCATATTGGCCCAGGCTTAAATCCCCGAATGATTTTCTGCGCTTAGCCAGCATCATCAAAGGCCATGGTGCCGGCTCAACGTCACAGTCCGCCACCTGCTTCCAAAGCCCCATATACCCCAGCCCCCACCATGCCCTACCCGACGACTCCACCACCCCGCGTCTCCCCAGCCTTACTGCTGGCCGGCGTGCTTTTGAGTGGGAGCGCGTAGACGTCCGTCCACACGGTGACGCCCACTCTGCATGCGTCAGGCGTCGTGGAAACGAGTGGGCGGCGGTGGGTAGGGGCCCGGAGGGGACCACTGTAGAATGGACCTGTAGACCGGCCCGCCCGCCTCGCCCCGCCACCGCCGATAGCCATTGTGTGAACCCACGATAAGACGCAGACAATGGCTTCATCCCCCACCCCTTCCTCCGCCAGCACCAACAAGCCCCCGGCCCGCCGGCCCGCCCCCGGCCCGCAGGCACGGCCGCGTGGGTTGCCTACCGGGGCCGGCGTGCTCGGGCCGCACCGAGCCATAGCGGCCCGCGGTGGCCAAGCGGCAGTCGCTGGGAATGCCGTGAGTAACCTAGTCCGCAGCCGAACAGGCTGACAGTCCGCCGCCATCAGCACCGCCATACTCGCCAGATAAGCGCACTCGAGCGGAGAATCTCTCTCTCTCTGCAGCGCTAGAGTGAAATGCCATCCTGACCAGAACCAGAGAAACGGGGAGTGAAGTGAAGTTGGAGCGCGTAGACGTCCGTCCACACGGAAAAGAACCATAGTTAGAGATGCAAATAAAAAAAAAAAGTTGAAACAACGACATAATTTGTTTAAATATTTCCAATTTTGAAAAAAAATTTACAGTAACAGCTCTGAGATCTAACAGAAGGTGATGTGAACGGCCAGCAGGATGGGAGCAGTGTGGGTGAAGTCTAACAGAGGGAGGAGGTCGAGCCCAGCCCCAGCCGAAAGTAAAAAATACTCTGGAAAAATTAGGTGCTCTGAGCAGCTCGATCCATAATGTGAGCGGGCTTTCTTTTTGCGCCATTCGCGGAACACGGCCTGCTCGCGTTTTTTCCTCCCACATTTATTCCTCATACACTCCACATCATGTTCCCGTTACGTAAGCAGCGCAGAGACAAAGGGCGGTCCGTTTTTCCCTTCGCCGCTCGTTGTGGAGGATATTCCATCTGCAGGGGTATACGCCCTAAGCAGCTCCTTCTTACCCCCCCCCCCCTCTCTCTCTCTCTCTCTCACTGTCCTCCGTTCTCTCTCCATTTTATCTGCGCCTTCTTCTGCGCTCTCATGTGACGGTAGTGCTAACAAGCAGGCTCGCGGGGTAATTCGAGTACCCCGCCGCATTTGCTCCCGGGCTGCTCTTTGAGCCGCCCTGCCTCGCCCCGCCACTGCTACTCTTGGCTATTGCCGCCATGCCCCCTCCTCTCCTCTCTTCCACATTATTGAAACCAATTTAGCTTCGCCTGCTGCACAGCAGTGCTGCGCTCGGCCCCGCTTGGCTCCGCTCGCCGCCGCTAGGTCCCGCTCAGCGCCACTCCTGCTCCGCACGACGCCTCTCCCTGCATGACAAGTAAAGGCACTACACTTAGGCCCCTCCGCCTTGCGGTCAGCCCCCCGCCCTCCTCCCGCTTCCGTCGAGAGGACCACCTTTAGAGGGTAGTGCACGATATCCAGCTATAAATCCCTCACAGCCGCTTATGTAAACGCGCCCCCCATCCCTCTTAGTCGCCGGGCTGTGCTCTGCCGACCAGGCCCAAGCCGCGGTCAGGCGAGGCCCTCGGCGAGGCCCTCGGCCAGCACCACACCGCACGCGCACCCCCGGCTCCTGAAAGGGGGCAGCATGCGCCGAAAGCTGCTGCGAGCCGCACCAAGGAGATGCAATCAAATTGGATTTAAAAAACAAAAATAACAAAAAGCTAGCGGTGAATTTTTTTAAAATTTGAAGCACAAAGCACACTAAAAAAAAACACAATAAAAAAACAAAAAAAAAACGTGGAGCGAGGGCGGGGCGGCTATAGCGAGGACATTTCGTAACCCGTGAATATGTTCAATAGAACATTCGTGATTAGTTAAGTGAATTTATCGTGAATACAAAATAAAATTTGGTTTTGGAAATTTAGCGAATACGGACAAATGAATATTTGCGTGAAGACTCTCCGCTTTAAAGAGCATTTGTCATACGTACACTTTTCTGTGTGATCCACACTTGAACGGCGGAAGGTTCAGATTATAGCGCGACATAAGGTGCTTACTTGAGTTTCTGTCGTGCGCTCTTCTTTATTACTTATTGGGATAATGTCACACAATTTTCTCTGTAAGATGTAATTACCGCGCAGTGCAGCCGTCCTGCGCACCTGCGGCATCTGCGACCGCCTGCAGCGTAAACGCCGCATCGGCCTGCGGTCTTCTTATTGCGGACCGCAGCACCTGCCGAGGCACCTGCGACCCCACTCCACCTCCACTCCCACACTGTAAAAAATGTGCGGATTTTTGCCATACAAGTGTGCAGGAAAAATCCCAAACGCGTGTGGGACGCGAAATTTCCTACACATGTGTAGGATTTTTCCCATACACGAAATAGTGTATAGGGAAAAACCGATACGTATGTATGTATCATGTGTACACATGTTTGGGAATCATCAGGATAAAAGTTACTCAAAACCAACAGAAATCGCTTTAACTAAGTAGGAAACTCGTGGAAACTAGTGGAACTGCTGCAAAGTAGTCGAATTACGCGTTTTCTACCACTAGAAATCTTAAGGGATGGATAAAAGCGGATGGGAATCACTGGGAATCAAGTATTTGGGGAATCACGTGTACGCATCAAAAGGGAGTTATTGCCCCCTCGTTTTCCCCAGTAATTTGCCCTGGGTAAAATTATTATTATAAGGAAGAATTTTTGTAAATTTACGACGTTTTTTTTCACAGTGGCGGGCCGCGGGCGGCCTGACTGAGCGTTACGCCACCTCCAGTGCGCCTCCCTCGGGTGTCTCTGCATTACGCACAACTGCGGAGCTAAAATAGACTCAGGCTCAGGCCCGCGGCCGTTCAAAATGAGGCCCAATATTAGCCAACCCAGAATAGCTCGTGCCGTCGAGGGGTTACACAACACAAACTTTTGCTACCACACCTATGCAGATGCTCCCGTTTAAGAGGGGCACCCATCGTGTGTAAAACACCAACAACACTGTAAAAAACCCTACAATTTCACAGTTGTTTAAAACAGTTTTATTCAACACACGATGAGTATTAAGACTGTAATATTGACAGTAAAGACGAACAGTTCATCTGCAGCTGTCAAAGAAACTAAGACGCAAGGTGCGCCCCAATTTATAAAAAAGCGTGCACAGAATAGAAACCAAGGATGTTTCTGTTTAAATGTGAAAGCGGCTATGCGACAAGTTCGTCTCCCACGTACTGACCTGGAGCGCTGCTGGCGGGCTGGCCGCCCATAGCAAAGGGAGGAGGGTTGGGCCAGCCAGCCCCAGCAGAAAACAAAGAGAAAAGGAGACGACCGGGTATTTGTCGCAGCTAGTGGGAGCGCGTGGTGCTTGTTTTGCTACCTCCGTACGCGCTACCGCTCCCAGCCGCTCCCTCCAGGATTACACTGCTGGACTGGAAGGCGGCGGCGCACGGCCCGCTGGAGTCGCACGGTCTGTGCCGAAGCGCGGGACGCGGAACGGAGGTGGAGGAGAGAGAGAGAGAGAGAGAGAGAGAGAGAGAGAGAGAGAGAGAGAGAGAGAGAGAGAGAGAGAGAAGACAGTAGGACTAGAGAAGAAAAGAGTCAAACGGTCCACGTGGCCGAGCTAGGCCCTCCCCACCCCATCCCTGCCACCGCCCACACGCTGTCCCCCCCTTCCCCCCTTCCTGCTCATCCCCAAATCGAGACCACCACGGCCTGCCATTCTAAGAAACGGAATTATTCAGGCAATCAATCCAGGCGTGCCACCCCCCACCCCCCAGGCGCCTTTCCCTTCTCGCCACTGCACAGGGCAGGGCAGGGCCACAGGACGCTAGTCCGTGATTACCTTCTTCGCCTTCCGCCGAACACGACCTTTTCCTTGAGCGAAAACTGCAGCGGAAACCCAATAAATGCGAGACCACAAGGATAGACCGATGTGTATTTACCGTTTTAAAACAAACAAAGCAAAACGACAAATTGTTTTCCAACTGACTGCTGCGATTGGCCTTCTCGTTTCACACTTCACTTCTCGATTACTGGGAGAACAGATGCGCGCAAAGAAATTGTTTTGCACATGAAGAACATCGTGTGCACGTCAGTTTGTAGAAAATTTGGTGAGAAAAAAGAATCAAACTTTGGGGATGAATTTATTTCCAGGTGTGATCGATAGAAAAGAGGGTGAAACGAGAAGGCCACCGGCTGCAGAAACTCATAGCTTCTCAGCCCCGGACCACAGTGACGACGAACGAACGTCGTCCTTGCAATCCCGCGGCCGCCCGCGGCCGTTGGCAAGTAAGCACGACCGCGGTGTGGTGAGTGCGACAAGGCAGGGAAGCCTTGAGAGTCCGGACGAAAGCGGGTAGGATTCGCCCGAGCAAATCCGCACGCGAGTGCTACTGCGCCGCATCGCACCGTTCCCGACGCCACGCTCCTAAGATGCTTCGTTGCACCTCCTTGTTTAGATTCCACAGCAAGAAGGGAATACTGTACTCTCCTGGCGTTTCTCGGGGATACCTTGAAATCCCCCGGCGCCTCGCCCGGCGCGCCCCTCCCGCACTCCTTGTCCCACCCTATAGCCTCCAGGAGATTACCCAACGCATTCTTTTAGACATTAAAAACAAGTATGCCGGACTTTGAGAAAGCTTTTTGCAAACACGCCACAAAGGCACCGGCGAGGAACACGTGCAGCAAGATATTACTTCCCCCTCAGCGACGATGACGGCATGATGAAAATAAGCGAGCTGCATAAAGATTAGAAGTGACTTGGAAAAGCAGCGAGCTCGGCGTGTTCCGTGGCTTATCGAAGTTATAAAACGGGCCCCCGCTTCAAATGCCACTTTTATACAGTTCACCTCTCTCTTGAAAGTTCTTAAATGAAACGAAACGCAGGCACCAAAGCCGTAGTACGCATGCAGGCATAAATATCTCCTGAAACCAATCAGCTGGGTGCGGGGAATAAAACGCGTCAGGGAGGGAGGAGGAGG
>NW_026267337.1:327061-330352 GCF_000697945.3 Frankliniella occidentalis | reverse complement strand
GAACGGGGAGCTGGGGCGGAATAGCAATACAATAGGGGTAATCGGGTTACGATTTACCGGCATTGGGGCCGTCTCCATGGATGAGTCGGTGAATACAAAGAATATACAGACGTTAGATAGATGGATAGATGGATAGTTAGATAAATAGATAGATGCCCAATATTACGGCGGGGCATGCGCTGCGCCGAAGCAGACAATATGTGTCTGTTCGTCATGATGAATGGGGAGCTCCTTGTGGGGGGCCGGTTTACTCCTCTCTCACACTCTCGCACGCACACACTCACAAAGCACACGCACACACTCAAACAGGGGCACATCTACAGCGACATGCCACCACTCTCGAAGCAGGGCGTTGGGTGCGTGGGCCAGGTGACGATCACAGAGAGGATGATCGTGAAACACTGTTGTTGGATGCGCGGTGCATCATTTATTGGCAGAGTGAGAGATAGAGAAGTGGTAAAGAGTGAGAAAGAGGGGATAGAGTGAGTGAGTGTGTGTGTGTCGGTGTGGGAGGGGGGGGGGGGGGGGCAGTCAGCGAGCAGCACGGAGAGGCGTGCCACCACGTAGTGCCTGCATACACACTCTTAAAAAATATACCATAATAGTGAAACTGAAAAGTAAAGCACTGAAAAACCGTAGTTACTGTATTATAAATTGTAAGATGAATGACAAAGGAAGTACACAGTTTTATAGCGTGCTTTTGGTACCAAGAAAACTGTTTTTACAATACTGGCTGTAAAGGTATTTTCTACAGTGACGGATTCTTCGGTGAATCGGTGGGAGCAGAGGAGGAGAGAGAGTAGAACGAAATGCGTAGGAGAATAAGGGCGAAGCGAGAGAGAGATAGAGAAGAGGGGTGGGGGTGGGCGCAGCGGCCCGTGAAAGCGAGCGCGTTGAGACGGAAAAGCTGCTGCTGTGTGCTTAGCTCGCAACTCCGCTCCGCCCACCACTGCCGGGAAAATTTCCGCAGAAATTTAGAACGAGGCAGTCCCGGTCAATTTGTTACCTCGGCCGACAGGTGCGCTGCTTTTTCGAGGCACGCGGCAGGACCGCGACTAGCTCGCGGAGTTGGCCCATCTGACCTGAAACTTCTCTGGCCCCGGCTCCATACACCACTTCCAGGTAACCGTAACTTAACTGAATTTTTCGTTAATGCTTTTCTTTACGTTTGCGCTCTTCAGACTGTAATTTCAATACAATTTTGATTTGTTACACGCAAAAAAGCGTGTTCTTGTACTATGCGCTCTATTATCAACTGTCTTCAGAACTTAATTATTTAAGCCCAATTTCGACACACACCAAGAACGTTCGTCCTTGAACCAAAAACATTTACTTAATTTATGTGCCGATTGGTCAAGTCTATTTTGCACTTGATGCGAGCATAAAAAACTTGGTGCAAGAACAGGTTTTTCTGGGTGTTAGTTCTACGTAATTTTTAACGGTATCGCAATAAACGTGACGTACAACAAAAGGATTACTGGCCTATGTCGGTAGTCTTACGGGATATTCCTTCATGTCCTGGGTTATCCACTCAATGAGCTATTAACCGAGCCCCATGCACCGAACAACCTCAAAAATATTTCCTTATTAGAATACGTAACTTCTCAAAATACCGAGCAACGTAAATTAAGCTACGTCACAATAACGTAACCACATTACGTTAAGTTACGGGAACGGGTCCCTGCCGCTCACAGTATACAGAACCCTGCGAGGCCCTGCAGCAGGACACTCAAAAGGGATTTGCATATTTGCCAGCCCCGACGGCGTAGAAGCGTAGCCCGAGACCTCCTGGTCGAGCCCTCAGCATCCCCAACCACCACGGGGCAAAAGTTATACCAATAAAATACGGCCAGAAAAATGAGAGAGTGAGAGTCACCTGGGCTGTGCCGCCTGTGGTCCGTTGCAGCCGACCAGGGAGGGGGTGGGTACTCGGCGGGTTGAATCATTGGCAATCCACTTCACTCGCAGTGAAAATGAGTGAGAGGGAGGGGGAAGGGGCGTGCACGAGTACGTATGAACCGCAGCGCGGCGCATACAAATTGGATCCGTAATCAGGATTTTATTGAAGGAAGCGCCAGCTCGTTCCCCCGGCGGTTCCCCCCTTCCCCCTTCTTTCTCTCTTACACACACACACACACACACACACCTTACGCACATGGAGATTTACGCTCGCGCGCGTTTGTGTTCCGTTCCGTAAAACGCATCTGTGTGCGTGGGGCTCGTGTGTGAATGGGTCCCACAATCAACAGCCCCTTCTTCCCCCTCCGCCAGGCCCCGGCCCCAGGCCCCGCCCCCCACACCCCGTGTTTGTGCGATTGTGTCCCGTGTCACAAGACGCCTGAGGGGCGGCGGCGTTATGGGTGTTGGGAGGGGGCAGCGAACAAGGTAAGGTGGCGACGGCGTAGGGATTAGGGCCTTGGGATTGGGGGACAGGAAGGGGCAGGCGGCGCAGACGGGGCCGGGGAAGGTTGCGCTGGAGGGTTGTCTGCTCGCCACCGTCAAGGGTAAAGGAAAGAGGGGGTAGGGTGATCTTTTTTTCTTTTCACCCCAAGTATAAGATGAAGTGACGGAGCAGTCGGAGATCCGTTCACGTTTGCCATATGGCGCCCAATACATTCGAAAAGGACAAAAATCGGATAATATTTAGGGTGGGTGCAGGGAGGCGCAGGTTTGAACCAGAGGTCTTGCGGGAAACTCTTAGCAAAAGGCAAAATATTTGACCCAGGTGTAATTTTTCCGAAAAACGTATTCCATGACAAATAACACAGACACAGACGAACCGCGCGCCCAGGAGGCAGCTGCCGGACGCTCACGACTCAAGCAGGACTATGCGTACTGCCATGCCAAGCGCCCTCGCAGGAGCCCATCCCAACCCATGCCCATGTGGCTCCTCTGGATCAGAACCCCGCGGCGAGCGGGCATCGCCGCTCCTATGCGTCCGAAAACGACGGGTGAAAGTCGAAGTCGTGAGATGTTGAAACCAGAACGTGGCTGCCTCTCACTCTTACCCCATTTCTCGTTTTCGTATCAAACGAGCGTCGGATGCTCGTTGCGGGCCACCCATGTGGCTCAGCGCCTGCGGCCAGACACGTCGCGTCTAACGCCGCTCATTTCCATGAGTAACTTGGACGCACTCTCTTCTTATCAGCGCCGCCCCAGCCGGCTCCGGGCCGCTAGCGGGGCTCCAGCAGCGACTTCTTGATTTCCAACTTGGCTGAGGATGGCTGGCTGCTGCTGCGCTCTGGTGCGGGGAAGTACCGTAAAGTTAAACAGCGGAGGGGAGGGGGCGGG
>NW_026267337.1:320064-326916 GCF_000697945.3 Frankliniella occidentalis | reverse complement strand
CCCCTCCCCCTCCAACAACCAGGCCCTCTCACCCAATTAGCAGAAAACGCCCTAATTGAAAGCAATACCACGATGGGGTTCCGAGAGCTATCCCATCATGTCTGGATATGGCACGGGATTGACGTTATTATTCTTTCTCCAGGTGTTCCCGACACAACTGAGACAACTTGCACGGCAACCACTAAATAGGGGTCCGTGAGACGTGAGTGGTACGTTCTGCACATCTAACTGTAAAACGAGATATAATTTTGACTGCACTGGTAAAAACAAGTGTGCAATATTTGCACACCAAACGTGTGCAAGTTGTGATTTAGCACATTACATGGTGTTTAACTCAGGTTGCACACTTGCGTGGTGCGCAAATTTTAGACGTTTTGTAAACGTTCAAATTCTGCACACTTGGACACACACAGTTCTATGCTGTCAATGGGGAACCATACGGTGTGCAGCTGCTATACGTTTCGCGAGTGTCGAAAGTTTAAACACCAACTGACGTTTAACATAGTTAGACACCACAAAGTGTCGAAAAAATGCACACTCTTGAACTTGAACGCCAATTGACGTGCAAAATTAAACACTTGTTTTACCAGTGTGCCACTCTCCAAGTTTTCGTTTTATTTGCAAACAAACAAAAATCTTCACAGCTAAAAGTGCTTAACTTTACAATGCTCGTGGCGTTTCGAACTTTACAACGTTTTAGTTTTGTCATTAAAACTGTAAAAGCTTATCAAATTGCAGTTTGAACTGAAAGACTGCACTCCACAAATTGTGTCTCTGACTTAACTACTAGGTGTTTAGAGCTGTTGTAATAACAACGATACACTGAAGTGCAGCAGCCTTATAATTTTTAGTCGCAGATCTTTTAAGTTCGGCGCCTGTTCACTGTGAAGATGCATTGAAATACATGATCAAAGTTCACGAACCCCATATTCCTTTGACGGAGGCCTCACCTTGGAAACCTCGAGTGTGGAGCTGAAGGGCAGCACGGCGACGCCGACCAGGAGGTCGGCCACGGCCAGCGACACGATGAACAGGTTGGTGACGGTGCGCAGCTTGGAGCTGATGTAGACGGCAGCGATGACGAGCAGGTTCCCCAGGATCACCATGACGTTGACCACGCCAAGGATGACGAAGACGACGATGAGGCGGGGGCTGTGCCAGTCGGCGCTCTCCAAAAGCGCGGCGCACTCCGACTCGTTCATCGGTCGCTGCGGCCCGCCCTGCGGTCCCTCCGCCCTGACATGAGCATGCTCACGTCATGTCCTGGAACAGCAAGAAATACAGAGTTATAACGCAATCCAATTACAGGAAAAACTCGGGATTATAAAAAGAGGACAAGACACTCTCAAGTTGGTATGAGTATCTAGCGCGGTTTCCATTCTTTCAACTTCAAAATGTGAAGCTTACTTCAAGAAATTCCCAATTCTTTCTCCATAAAATTTCCGCGCAAAACAGCGACAAGAATTTTGCCAGTCCAACAAAAACAGTCAATGTAAATAATGCATTCTGGTTTGGTGTACTGTAAGGAGGCCTCCCTCGGGCCGGGACGGGCGCGCGCTCGTGTGTTCGTCTCCCTTATTAAGTGGCGCAGCGTCGTGGGAAACACACCAGGCGCGCGGCGCCACACCTCGCGCTAGCTGCCGCCGCTGTGACTAAGATGGTGACGGAGAGATACGGCGGGCACCGCACAGCACAGCCCCAGCACAGCCCGCGCAGTGTGTAAACAGACGCGCTCATAAATTAGCCGCCTCCCATTCATAATCAACTAATAATGGCCTCACTAGGAGGAGATGAGGCTGCGCAGGAGGGGGAGGGCACTGGAAAAACAGACCTCCGCGCACTACAGTTTGTCTTTAACTGAACACTTCAAAGAACAGTTTTAAACTGTCCATTCCACCGTTTACCAATGAAGCAACAAAACAGTAAAAATAAGAGACTGTCCACATTATATGATAGTGCAAGATTGTTTTTATCACTGACGGTTTCTTAATCTTAGAGTAATGGGCGGTCAATGTGCGCAACAGTCGATCAACACAAGAGTCCCATCATGTTTATAAATTGCTGTGTGTTTATTTTATTATATTTTTTTACAGTGAGGGAGTACAGGAGCTAGTGGAAAATGATCCAACCATGCAATAGATTTTTTTAACAGAATAAACAATACATGGTGTTTCCTGATACCCTAAGACCATCAAAACTATTCAAGGATGGGGGTTGGAAAAACGCATGGGCCCGGGCGTCTTATAGATCGTTTCGAAAGGTCCTGGACATCAGTGACAAATTTTCACCGTACATAAATCAATTTAAACCAGATAAATTGTCGCCGGTAATCTGTTTCTGCGTGTGTATAACAACATTATTTACAGCGGATAACAAACGAACACTGACAGTGTACCCCATCTTCATTTTGCGGGCCGCGAAGACGAGGATCCTACTTCTCCCCGCACATCAGCAGGAGCGTCTGATATGAAATTAGTTTCCTATACTTGGTACTTGGAGGCGGCCGGGTGAGAAGCGATGCTTAAGGCCATAGACCAGGTCCGACGACGGTGAAGACTTCAGGACTAATTTTGTTCCGAGCAGCAGCAACAGCTCATCAAAGTCCACGACTGTACCTAACCCAAGTACGATGCCACCTAGCTCAGACTGGGTCAAATATCGAATTTCATTCAAACGAATCAAACCTACATAGGCTGCGTCCAAGACTACTGTTACAGAATTTCCCTCTTGCTCGCTTAAAATACGGTTTCAGGAAACATATTATACAGTGTAAGAATCATCTTTGATAATTTACCACAATTTATTTTTTTCTTTTGCAGTATGGGGTTTTTATCAGCTCTGTAAATTTGCACCTTAACAGTCTTGCTTGTCGAAGAATTTCAAGTCATTCAGTTGAATTAAGAACTGTTCAAAATCTACAATTTGGAATCACAGCATAACCACATCCCATGAATAATGCACATATGCCATGTCTAAGTGAAAAGAGCTGATGATTTGACAAAACCATCAACTCCAAAACTCAGAAACATTTTCAAAATTGCTCTTAAGGTAAGGATGGCTCCTGACACGGAGCAGCCTTACGCCCAGCTACGCTACTGCGGTCCAGCCAAGTATGAGCAGATGTGAGTGGCGGGCGGGGATATCATCGCGTCTTTATTTGATCCGCCGAGCACGAGAATGACTTGTGGAAAGTTTCTCGAGTTGCAATGCCGGCCGCAGAGAATGAGAGTGAGTGAGTTAGAATGATGTAGAGAGAAAGAGAAAGAGAGAGAGAGAGAGAGTGAGAGCGATGGAGAGAAAGAAAAGGGAGCGAGAGGAGGCGGGAAGTGAGAGAAGGAGGAAGAAGGAAAAGGATAAGCTAGAAAAAGAGACGTTTGGACCTGCCGCTCCACCCGGCTCCGCCCTCACGCTGTCCTTGCCTGATTAGCGCTGTCCGCCCCGCTACGCCCCGCCACCCACCGCCACGCTCCGCGGAGCAGCACGGCCACCCTGTCCTCTCCCCTTCACCCCAAGCCGGGCCACGCCTGCCTACTTTTTTTCCCCTCTCCTTGAAAATCAAACAGAACGGCGAGCGAGCGTGATTGATTTGAAATCAGACAGCGGGGAGGAACAGAGCGTGGCGGGGCGGGCCGTTGCGTGCCCGAGCAGCACGGCGTTAGCGAGAGGGCGGGCGGGAGTGACTTGCAAATCCTAGCGGCGGAAGCACTAATGCGGCTCGACGAAACTTGAACGCCTCCGAGCGCCGCGACACGTGGAGGAAGAGAGGGAGAGAGAGACAGAGAGAACCAGAGAAAGAGAGAACCAGAGAAAGAGAGACAGAGAACTTTACGGAGAGGGAGAGTGAGTGAGAGCACTGACCCTTGAGCCCTAACCGCTGAGGATGCACACATCTCCGTGTCCTCAGCTGCGTTATGGACCGGCTTTATTCTGCTTTATCTCCGGCTGCCGACCGACCTCGCCTCAGTCAAGGTGAAAAGGCCATCGCGACTGGCTTCCTGCCGAGACACTCTTCCATCTCTATCTCTCTCTTTCTCTTTCCACCTCGCTCACACACGCACTCTCTTTCTCTCTCTCTCTCTCCGCCACCACCCTCTCTCTACCCCTGCCCCCTTATCACAGACTCTCCCCAACCCCCCACCTCCCCGTCAGCGACGCGCCGACGAAATGTGAGCCCCACGGAGATAGCGGCGGGGTGGGGGAGAAAAAGAGAAGAGCACACTGTAAACAGTTTTCGCAAATTCGTAATTACACTCTAACCGTTTTACTAGAATTTGCCTGGTAAACGCTTGTATTTTCTACTGTTTTATATTTTCAAGAAATGCTTTAGTATTATAAAACTTTTTCCCAGTATTACTTAGCTATTTCCTAGTATTATGCAAATGAATGTTCCAAACAAAGGTTTTTTTACCCAAAAGTGAGAGAATGGAAAGAAGGGCAAGAGGAAGACGAGTGTAGAGGGTGGTGGCGCAGCCGGCAGCTTATCCCCAGATTTGCTTCACGAGGATGCTAATTGTTCCTCGTTAGAAGGAAAATAAAAATAAAAAGTTCAAGGGACATTTTTCAATTTGCGTGAGGGAGCAAGGGAGGGGGGGGGCGGGGGGCAGCAGCAGAGCTTTGCGTGCGGTCGCGGAACGAGCAGCGTGGATGAGAGTGCAGCGCATCCCTGTGGCCACCGCCACACTCGAGTGTCCGCTTTCCCCACCCTTCCCCACCCACCCCGCCTGACAGCGCCAGACACACGGAGCGCGGCGGCGGTGCTTCCCAAGGGCAGCCCGGTCTGATTTGACTCCACACCGCTACCCTCCTCACCTCCTTCTCCACCCCTTCCTCCTCCTCGCTCCGCCAGTCAGCCGCACACGGCTGCTCGTCGAACTTTACAGACCGTCCCCCGTACCCACCTCTTCTTCACCACCTTCTTGTAGCCGCGCCACCCCCACGCCACCCCGCGCCACCCCCGCGCCACCCCCGCGCCGCCGTCACGTCCTCCCTGCCCCCTAACCTCCCCATTAGCACCACGTCCGTCGCCCTGTCCATTACGTTGGTCGCGCCGCCGCGCCGCGTTCTCATTGGCCGACGAGCGGAGCATCGACATGTAGAGTCAGATAGCACTGCGGTTGGGTTGGCGATCATCCGAAAAGTACGCCCATGCCGTTCGCAGTACGTGCGAACCTGGCAGCCAAGTTCAACGGCATTGTAAGCTTCCGTAGCGCCTGATGGGTAGGCAACATCTTGCCTGCAGCGCATGCGTGTGCGGCGGGTTGGCCTATCCCGAGTCTCGCAGGCGCTAAGCCTTACTCACGCGAATCTTATAAAATTTCCTCGACGATCCACAAACCGATAATGAACCGAAATAACAAATATTTTCCGAAGGAAGTCTGCAAACCATTCATAGATGAAATCTAGAAATCAAACCCACTCTCGAAGTGTAATTTACAAATGGTTGACCGATCTGTTATAAAACAGCAGTTTCCTTATCGTCACTTTTCTTTCTCGTAAGATATGCTATACCGAGGGGGCCACCACTCTCTCTTTGGATGTACACATGATTGCAAAGATTGCGTGATTTCACATGATTTCACGGATTTCTCATATTATTTTAGAAGGTTTCACGCTAAAACCTGCCGGCAGATTATGTCTGATTTGAAGGATTACAGATGATTTCAGCGGATTTTACCGGATTTCGGCGGATTTCACAAGATTCCGGCGGATTTTACGTGATTCCGGCGGTTTTTACATGACCTTTTAAGGATTTCAGACTAAAATTTGCTGGCAGATTATGCATGATTTCATGATTGCATGTGGATTTCAAATGATTTCGGGAGGATTTCAGGGAGGGCGTACACATGATTTCAGGAGTGGAGGCCCCCTCGTGCTATACTCTGGTGTAAGTACAGCTAGCTTCCTTTAATTTACCAGAAGGAGTGTAGGGGGCGCATCTGACTGGGCTCAGGGGCGAGCACCTTACCTCGGCCAATGACTCGATCAACACCCCGCAACAGAGCGGCCATTTCTTGCATTCGCTTCATCGTACGGGGAAGGCAAGAGGGGGGGGGGGGGCTAACTCCCCAGCCCCGTACCCTCTTCTTCCCCTGAATCAATCGTCCCTTACCCTCTTTCCCCCTCCCCTCGGCCCGTAACGTGTTCGTTCGTCCAGAGGGGGCTACGCCTGGCGAGCAGGATACGTGAGGGGAATGCCGGTGCTGCGGTGGGTGGGAGGCCGGAGGTGGGGGAGGTCCGCGCAACACATCACTGCGGTAGACGCCCGGCCGGGCATGCATTACAGTCGGGTTCGGTCGGTACTTTTCGCGGTACGGCACAAGCGTTTCAACCGAATACCGAATAATTTGCACTCATTCGACACCGATTACGCTAAAACCGATTGCTGGCCCACACCGATTCCGTGGCAAAGCTCCTGCACGAAAAAAAAAAAGGCTTATGCATTTGCTTACATGTCCTTAGATCAGAATATTAGCTTGCCTATAGCTTGGCTAGCAAATTAGTATCCAAGAGAGCTAACGAATTCGCCAGGACAGTTGTCTAGAAAAAAAAAGGCACTAGCTGTAAAAGTTCGTAAGTTAGCTCTCTTAGCTAATAATTAGATAGGCGAACTTAAATTGTGATTTAAGGCCAAATTAGCGAATGCACTAGCTATTTTTTTCCGTTTGCGGCGTCATTCTTATCTCAACTAAAAAGGATCGATGGAAACGGATTTTAGATCAGGTTCGTGTTCCTCATCACGAGTCACCCTCTTAACTTGAACAGGGTAATATGTAGTAATGGCAAACCATTTCACTTCGCGAGTGAACCCCAGTCCACGCAAAAATAAAATCCATAAAATGCATGAGAAGAACC
>NW_026267337.1:318267-319964 GCF_000697945.3 Frankliniella occidentalis | reverse complement strand
GGGGGGGGGAGACGGAAGGCGAAGAGCAATAAAGAAAAGGCCGCAGCTAGCCCGAGCACTTAGGGCCCGCGGTGGGGAGCGTTACATGCAAGCGCCCTGCTGTACATTGCGGTCTCCACACGAACCTCGCGTATGTAAGATGCATCGGGAGTTGCGGTGGCTTCCGGTTCACTCCTGGTGCTACTACCACTACACAACACTTTGCAGCAACTCCCTCTCCGCCTCTACCCAATCATAATCCTTCGCGCTGTTGTACCGAGTCGTGCTCATCAAAATGGGACAGCCGAGTGCGCGCCGTACACCGCCCTCCTCACAAAGCCGCCGCCGTCAACGCCGCCGCCGAGCCCCCGGGCCCCCGGGACGTTGCCCACCCGGCCGCGAGGCGCTCCCGAGGGTTGGCTACCCTCGACACGACGGGCGCTCCGCTGCTGGTTGCGGCTCGGGCTGGGGCTGGCACCGCTGGCATGGTGCTTGCGGATTCCAGCCGTGCTTCGGCCACTTATCATCCCCACGAGCACACCCCACCCTCCTTTCACTGCCGCCGCCGTTTTGCCAGCAATGCCTTCCTTATTTCCCCTTCTTCTCCTCCCTCACCTCCGCCAGCCGCTTCCGTCGGGCCGCCAAACAAACGGATAAACGATTGCTTGTTATGAATACAGCCGGCACGTTCGGCCCCCGGCGCCAATCGCGGAAGAATTCCACGCCGCCCGCCCATTTTCTTTTCCCTTTTCGCTACCTTTTTTGCCTTCTGCTGCAACGTTTGCGAAGGAGCGGAGGTTTTTGCCGGCGGTGCACGCTTCAAAGCCTTTTCTTGTCTACACACATCCGTAACGTCAACATTTTAGTCCGTAAGTGACTGACACATTTCGGTGTAACTTACGCAGGCTTAAGCTTAAGCTTCTTATCTATAATAGCAAGAAGACAGGAGCAAGTTCCTAAAACGGTCATTTAAAACGGCCAGTAAGAAATTGTTGCTGTGGGGGACAAAAAAATTCGTCAATAGGAACTGGAGAACTCGTAAGTTCGTATGTCTACTGCACATTGAACAGTCAGAGGTCTACCTGCAGTTTGTTGTCTGCCAGCAGAACAGTCCTACAGTTAAATTTGCAGAGCACGTGGATAAAAATATAAAAGTGTGCTGGATATCAACCTTATATCTTCCTTCTCATTTAGGTTATTGTACGCACGTCCAACAAAATTTCCCATAAACGAGGTTCGCTTAGAAGTTTTACTGCAAGTAATTTTCTTTCTATTATGACTTATTCTTCTGTGGCACGTAGCAGAGTGAACAATGTTTTTAGGACGAAGAGGGAAAGGGATGGAAAGGGGGGGGGGAGATAGGGAGGAGAGGGATAAAGAGAATTTAGAGATGTTGCCATACCTCACGTAAATACTGAGTACTATAAATAAACCTTTTCATCCTATCTTGCTCATCCCGTGGCTACATTTCACCCCGCCCCTTTCCGAATGCGGGACTGCGACTACTTATTTACCTTTGGCAGGCACGACGGGCGGGTTTCCCCCGCGTACCTCCCGCGTACCTCTAGATGCCCCGAGGTGCCCCGGCTCGCCACTCAAGTAACTCAGGCGCGTAGCGGAGAGGGCAGGAGGGGGGAAGTGTGTGTGGGCGCGCGTGTGGGGAAGAGAGAGAGAGAGAGAGAGAGAGAGAGAGAGAGAGAGAGAGAGAGAGAGAGAGA
>NW_026267337.1:312609-318217 GCF_000697945.3 Frankliniella occidentalis | reverse complement strand
AGAGAGAGAGAGAGAGAGAGAGAGAGAGGGGGGGGGGAGAGAAGAGGGAGAAGGATGATGAGAACAAGAAAGGGTGAACGAGAGAGAACGCTTAGAGTCTCATCTCGTCTCTCTCCTCCGCAGCCCCAGAACAGGCCGGCGGTTGGTTAGCACTTGTTAGTAACTCATAGCCCTTCTTGAGGGCCGGCGCGGGGGCCGAGGCCGTGGCGAGCGTGGCCCACAGCGGCTGGGCGGCACGGCCAGCGCGGACGTGAGGCGAGCAACAACAAGATTCTTGCAGCGGCTCTCTCTCTCTCTCTCTCTCTCTCTCTCTCTCTCTCTCTCTCTCTCTCTCCTCTATCTCTCTCTCTCTCTCCTCCCCCGAGGGAGAGGTGGCAGCCAAGCAGAATTGGGGAAGCAGCCAGCAGGAGATGCCACGGAGCAGGGCGGGGTTGGGGAAGGCCGGGCAGGGCAAGGGGAGGACGTGGAGGACCCAAATCTCGAAGCAAGCAACTCCGCACCAAACTAAGTTACGGACAACTGCCTTGTTTTCAAAATAAGGGCCGGCGGGCACGACCTGGCCACAAACGTAAATCTCTACATGTAATACGCTACCCCCCCCCCCCCCCCCCCTCCCCTAAAAATATCGCACAAGTGTTAAAGGCCGTCTTGTGGGTACAAAAAAAGCACGATACTATTCAAATGATATGCTTCATTTTGGTTTTCAGAACGAAATTAATTAATGTTTCAGATTCGGAAACCAACAGTTCCTTTTTGTGCATTGTTTGCTACACTGTCAAAATGCTACAAAACAATGCTTTGCAATTGCAGAGGATTTTGATCCTTTGTAACTACGAAGGATTTTTCTTTGCAATTGCAAAGCAATGATTTGCAATTGCGAAGCAATGATTTGCAATTGAGAAGCAATGTTTCAAAATTGCGAGGAAAAACGCTTCGTAGAACGATAAGAATTCTTCGCAATTGCATAGCATGGGTTCGTAGCATCTTAACAGTGTAGGAGGCAAACATCTTTCTTTTATGCCAGAGGATAAATCTAACTTAATTTATCTCGCAGCAACAAATTTCCCGTCTGAATCTTATGAATATTCTGAGCAGTGCTCCAACGCGATCTCCGGAAGGTGGAAAAGCTCATCTGTTGAAAAGTTCACCGGGTCCTCAAAGTTGTTGCCGACGATTATATCTCGCGTGCCATTGTGCTTGGCCAGGACTCCCCGTTATTTACTCCCCTGTGTATTGCGAGGCCCTCTGTTTGCAGCGCGGCCCTCAGATAATTAGGAGAGAGGGCGCTAATGCCCGGCAGCAGAGAAACAAATCCAAACTTATTCCTCGGCAAAAATTATATTATTATTTTTTTAAAGAAGAAAAGTTGTTGAGACCGGTGTTATGCCTCTCCTGATTGGGCCGAGTCACCCGGTTCGCCCGCCTGCTGCTACAAACGCGAGGTCGCCCACGAAATCGCAACAAAAGCACGCCCGCAGCAAGCCTTTTAAATAATTTCTCGACTTTTTTTCTGCGCCCGCCCGCCGTCTTTAAACGAGGCTTAATTGTAAATACTACACAGCATCGGCCAAAGAAGGAAGAAAGAGGGGGTCTTTAATTGGAATTCACTGGCCGAGGGGTTGGGGAAGCTGGGTGGCCGAGATGGGGCTCAAATGACTGGGTCGCAGAATGGTAAGCGGCCGTATTAGGCGCTGCCGGCCGGTCCAAGCGGGATGCGGGCGGGACGTCTGGGATTGAAGAACACAGAACACGGAGAAATATGGTGGCCGAACGGGCAAGAGCGAGACGCCGGCGGGCCCGGGTCGGATGCTGCTGGTGTGGTAGAGCGAGTGAGGGATAGGGAGGGGGAGAGAGAGAGAGAGGGGGGGGGGGTGTCTGCGTGGGATGCAGCCGTGCTTCAGTTGGCTGAACTATGCGAAGTATGGCCGCCAAAGGGCCCAAGTGGCCGGGACTGCAACTACGTCCTGGTCCCTGGTCCCAGCCGGCCTATGGTCTGCCTGGGTCACATTGGGAGTATGCGAAAACGGGAGAGAGTCGGACAGAGGACAATGAGCCAAATCACCCATGCCGCTTTCCTTTCAGCTCACAAATCGTCACCCAACACCACCTGCTCTTAGCTACAGGCTGAGAAAAACGCTCGTGTTTTACCGGAATTTTTTCCACGATAAATAACTTTTAAAAACATTAGATTACTATGTGTGGACTATTAAGCCTAGTTACATCTTTGCGAGCAATGGTTGACCGTTGTAGATTTATAAGGCATCTCTTGTAAGTAAAAAATAAATGAAAACTTTAAGGTACTGTACATTTCTTACTGGTCGGGACGCGTAGGCGCGTAGCCGCACGGCTTCACGTGAGCTGAATTTTGGATCTGTTTCTAACTTCTTTTCTCACCCACTCTGCTACTGCCTCTACTTTGGCCTCTTTTCCCCCGTCTATACCCCAAGACGTCGTGCGGCTGGGGAGGGAAGCCATGTGGCGACACTCCATCTCATTACTTGATTCGCACGCACACAGACTCTCCCCATCTTTCTCTCTTTACCCCAAGTCTCTCTCGCTCGCAGGGACGCATCATGAATTGCTGAGAAGGCTGGCTCGAAAGTGAAAAGGAGTCGGAGCCATCTGAGACACGTGAAATATCGTGAAAGAGATAAATAACATAAAGGAGGTACGTCGTGTGTTGTCGTAGACCATGTCTCCATAAACAACACGCATTTTTTCCCACTTCCACTTCTGAAAGTTATTGATAAATCAACACTACAGCATTTCATGGCGAGCACCAAACCAACCAATACCTGCTATGACATAAAAAAAAGTTCGCACCAGGTGTATGACGTATTTGTGCAAATACTCGACACTGTTGACACTGTCCACTGCCAATTTTTAAATAATTCGTTCGTACATTATCGACATTAACGAGGAAACGCGTGACTCTTTACTAAATGAAGTGCCAGTAAAATGTTTTCTGGTACTTTAATTGAGCATAGTTTGAAAACTTAATTATGTTCTGTAGGTTTTTAAAAAATATAGTGGTAATGTTACCTTCCAAATTTACAATAATTTTCCGCAGTGCAGCTTAGAAAACAAACGGTTAAGCCTTGCCAAGCAGTGCGTCTGCTCGTTTGAATCTATGCGTGAACCCTCTTCCTCTCAAACTTCTCTCCAAAAGCTTTCGTCAAGGGCGCTGGGGCGGCGTGCGCGACATGCGAGGAGAGCCTAGAATTAAAGTCGCTTCGCTATCACTCTGCCACAAACTGTAAAAAAAAGTGTTCTGAATTAACAGCAAACGTTTTGTATTTATTTTCAGCGCGAGTCTCTTGTTGTCGCACGTCTCAAAATCAAAAATTGACGTTTCAGGACCAGTGTTTTGGTGTCGCACGAAATCAACAGCTATAGAAAAAACAACAGAACTCCCAAAGTAGCAATAAATCTCCTGTTCCGAATTGAAAAGCAACTGTTTTGCTCCAACAACTTTGTTGTTGTTATTATTGTTGAACAACGCTGTTCATTAACAACAATGTCTTCATAAGAAAGTGACTATCCCAGAACTATTTTTACAGTACACACACACGACTACTCGCCCGGGTACCCACGACGCGATGCTTTGGTAGACTTCGCTTCACCCCCTCTCCACAGCGCAACGCCACCCTGCCCTACCCCGGCCCACCGGTCCTGGCTTACGAAGGAACTTATAATGACCCCCGACTAGAGGGAGCAGAAAGGGGACAGTTCGACACAAGTCTCTCCTCGCTCTTTCCTTTTTGCGTGTGTTTTTGTTTCAGGCGATACAGAGTCAGAGAAAAGAAGACAGAGAGTCAGGAGGATCAGAGAAATCCCTTAACTCCCCCCCCCCCTCCTCTCTCTCTCTCTTTCTCTCTCAGCATTTTTTTCCTCTTTCCGGTGGACCAAAAGAAGTTAAATCGACTGCTGCTGTCAGACCTTTCCTCTGACAGTGTGGTACATTTCGAATGCCGCGCGTCAAAGCCGGCGGCAGCCTTAGGCGTGATAAATGTCTTTTATTGATACCTTCCCGTATACAGCGCCGGGGGCCCGGGACACCCGCCCCACCACAGACCCCGGCCATTCAACGACATCCTCTTTATGCCGCCCTCCTGCTGCAGGGAGGGCGCCCCTCGCCGGAGCCCCCTGCTTGAGCACCGGTGCCGTCCATCTAAAGAAACTCTTACGAAAGTACACCTAAAAAAATGTGACATCTCTCGATTTTAGACAGTGGAACTTTGACTCCTATCACAACTCGCGTTCAGAGCATTTCACACGAAACGAGCAGCATAATGCAGTCACGCGCAAATAAAGTACACCGAAAAACCGGTGGCCACAGCAGTCAACCAGTCCAGGAAGCTCCTCCTTTCGTACAGCCCGGGAAAGTGCACACTGATCCGCGCTGCCGGTGCGTCTCTCCCCCAATACTGCTGCGGGAATCGAACGGAAAAGAAAACGAAGATGGGGAAAAGATCGTGTCAGTGTCACACCAGCTGGTACGACGGTACATCTTTTTTTCCGATTTGTTTCAACCTCTCCCGATTAAAATGAATCTAGTGATGCCCGAGGAGTGCCCTGAGACGGCACCGCGAGAGTGGGCGGATCGACGGCGAAAAGAGTGCCGCTCTCTCACCACACTCGCAGCGCCCTACACATCCACTCCAAAAGCGTATTCTTGATTTGAGCACAGCAGAGCACTTGATTTTTCGTGTACTTGATTTATTCAAGAGCAATGCGCTTGTTTAGAGAACATTTTTTTTTGTTACAATCAATCTCCAATGCTCTCAAAACAAGCGCAGAAACGTGAAACGACACGAATTTCAGACAAGAAATAAGATAACGAGTTGTTCCCGGGTCGCCGTGCCGGGAGCAGGCCCGCATCGAGACAGAATGATTGGCTAAGAAATTAGTTCCGTTGACATGGTCCCGTCGCGTCCCACCCACTATTCATTCTGCACCGCCCGCAGCCCGTCGGCGTCCTCCCTCGCGTCCTCTCTCGCTCCTTGGTCGACCTCGACAGTCGCGATCTCTCGCTACGGCGAGAAGGAAAGCTCTGCCGTATTATTGAGGTCAGCGCAAACGACGACTGTCACAAACTGCGAATCCTCATCAAACCTTCTATAATTAAGGTGTTACCGAGGCAAAATGAAAACTTTCGTCACTGTAAGAAAAATATCGCCGCAAATTTACAAAATTGCTGTAAACTCGAATTATAATCTAAGTTGTAAATTTACGAGAGCACATGTTTTACTCGCCAATGGACTTTAAGTCGATACGTACTGCATGGATTTTTACGATTGCAAATTGTAATCATTCAACTTGCGTCAAGGAAAATTTTCCTGTAAACCAGCTAGCCTTCTACTTTTCACAGTGTAAATGAGATGAATTTTATCGCGCCAGGAAACTATTTTGGCCCTGTTTACTGGCGGACGGGATTGACTTGGCTCGAGTACTCACCCCAGCAGCAGCGGCGCGGTTTGCCGGCAGAGTGACGGCGGTCGGTTCCCCGTTCGCCCCTAATCTTACAAAACACACAGCAGTGATGTTGGGGCCTCGGCCACGCCAAGTGCGGTTCTGAATTGCAGGTGGCCCGGGGGGTGGACGGGGG
>NW_026267337.1:310914-312559 GCF_000697945.3 Frankliniella occidentalis | reverse complement strand
AGCCGAGGGAAGGAGGGGAGGAGGGGAGGGAGCAGTCCACCCGACATTAGAGCCGGACTCGGACCGAACCACTCCCACGCTACGCGCCGCCACGCCCAAAGCCAGCCGGGCTGGCCGGCCGGCCGCGTATTAGCGAAGTCTCTAACCCCTGCCGGACGAGGAAAGCGACCGCCTTGTAATCCGACGAGGAGCGGCCGCGTCCACGTCGTCGTCGTTTGCATTTCTGTGAATAAAGCGGACACACACACACACACACACACACCTACACACGGCAAGAGCAACATGCAACATTAGGGACAAACTGAAAAGAATTATCGGGTAAAGGTTAAGGGACACATGGAAATGCAGAAACCATACGAGAGTTTCCTTATTTCATTATGAGTCTTTTGGTTCTTGTTTTGTTGGCAGTCCCTCGTTTCATTTTTTTTCAAAAGCGGAACACCGCGGAAACGGACCGCTTATCGCCTGTGCCACGCCTTGATGGACTAATAGCAGAGCCTTGGCGAGCGCGAGTTGATTTCCCAAACCCCCACGCCGCAACCCGCACCGCAGGGGCTGGGCCACCGCCGCTCGACCGCCGGCGGGCCGCGGCGAGCGGGAAAGGGCTCACGCCAACTCTGTTTGGTCAGAAATTACCGCGTCATGTGGGGCCGGAGTGGGGGAGAAAGTCTCACACGCGTCGGCGACACTGGAAAAGGCACTGACGTGTTTTTCTCTTAAACCCTCTGTACTTTCAAACGAAAGAGGAAAAACGTATTCATAACCTCAAATCTCAAAGTGGCAGGCAGCTGCTACATGATTCTAGTGTGTAAGTACTTTACTGGGAATTTAGACATGGATATTTAGCATTCGTGTAAATGACTTATTTTATAACCGCGCGTATTTCTATAGTTGCTTAAGAAAGTGAAGTCGGGCACATTGAGGCCGCGTGTGCTCCCCCCCCCCCTCTCTCTCTCTCTCTCTCTCTCTACGTCACCGCATTTACCGCAGCAGCGACACGGGCGTGATCGCGCGGGCAGGCAGGCGGTGGCGGTCCCAAAGCCAAACGCGACGCGCACCCGGGGGGACTTCGACCCCTTACGGGGCACAGTGGGGGACTGAGAGAGAGAGAGAAAGAGGGGGGGGGGGCGATACACGATGCATTATTGAGTCCTTCCCTTCTGATGCCGACACGCCACACCAACTCGCAAAGACCCCACCAGTGGAGGGCCGCCCACCGCCCGCTGCGGCACGTCCAGCACGCGTGTGCCGACGAAAACAAGAACTCTAATTCCAGCCCGGTAGCAGCAGCGGGGGCACACTGCTTCACTACTTCAGGGGCGGGCCGGGGCGGGGGCGCAGTGTGGGGCAGGGCAGGGCCGAGCCAGGGCCAGGCAGTAGTTGGGGCGCGCGCTGTCAATTACGTACTGAGGGGGGACAGGCGGGGGGCGCACGTGTGACGTCAAACGTCTAGCAAAAACAACAAGTGCAGTACCGCGAGAAACACTGTGCGCTTACACTCTCATCCTGTTACTGATTTTTTTCACCTTTTGTCAGTATTCCTGCTGCGCAAAAACCTTTATAAGCTACTGACAACAGTTTTCATCAGTAATACGAAAAAATTTATTTTGTAATTACTGACAATTTCTTCTTGTTTCAGTGAGTT
>NW_026267337.1:302931-305294 GCF_000697945.3 Frankliniella occidentalis | reverse complement strand
TTTTTTGTATTTTCGGCATAACAGAAAATTTTCCGAAATTTGCATTTACAAAAAACACCAAATGAAATGTAGGTCTGTGGAGGTGAGTTACTGAATTTATAGAGGCACTAAACTAAAAATTTATTGATCACCATTGGAAACACAAAAAGAAAGGTGCTTACTCCTACCTTTAAGGTGCACTAACAAGTGAACCTTTTCTGGTGTAAGTCTCCGATTTCGTTGAAACTTGGAAAATTTAAAAGTTCTTATAGTAGAAGTCGGATGGCACTTGAAATTTTTCCTAAACCTCACAATTAGTTCTCGCCTGTATAGGGTAGAAATAAGGTTTTTTAAAAGAGATTTTGTTTTTTTTTAGAAATGTAAATCAGTGTTCTAAGGCGTAACTCGTCAAGATAGCGCTCTTTGGGCCAAACCGGCGGAAACAATTCAGCATTTTACTATTATTACAAAGAGTCGCCTGTTACGTGAGTAACGAGTAAGTGTTTTTTGCTGTGCTTTATTGGTCATGGTCACACGCCGAGACGACAGACAGATTTAATATTTCTTAACGCCTTTCGAGTGGGATACCACACGGACGGTACGACATTTTACCGTCTCCACGTCCCTATGCACGCGAAGAAGTGTTAAATAGAAAGAAGAGGAGGAGTTTTAACTAAGAACCCACGCAGCCATACATTTACAGCACTATCGTCGAGTGTGCGGCCTAGCCCCCGCCCGTGAAGACAGCCCAACTCGTTACCTATAGCGATCACGCTCGGTCCCGCCTGCCTCTCACCTCCAACTTGTGCGTGCAGGGCTACTCCGAGGCTACGCGATGTCGTCAGCCTGACGGCTGTTGTGAATAAGTGAGGCGCCGCGTCAAGCCAAAGTGATCTCCAATAAGTCGGGTTAGCGTCTGATCAAATGAGGCCGCACTAGCCTATAACGCTACACCGCCAAAAGTAAACCGCACCATAATCGTGAAACCTCTCAGGAGCGTCGTGCTCCGTTTAGAGATCGTCTGCATAACAGGGATGGGAAGTTAAGGTTTTTGTTCCTTGTCGGGTTTTCCTCATTGACTAATATCTCTTAGTAACGTAGATAGTTACAGTTGGAGTGTATGCAAAAAGATGTGATTGAGTTTAAATCCCATTAGAACTTTCTTTGAGTTTTTACTTCTTTCACGGCCTTTTTCGGCTAGGAACAATACAAAACGTGTTATGTTTTTGCTTTTTTGTTTAAATTGAAAAGTTCTTTTGCAAGAAACGTTCATTAAGGAGTTGTTATTCAAAGAAAGTTCTCATGGGATTCAAAGTCAAGCGCAGATTTTCTCCGATTCTTTCGGCGACGAATTACAGGAGCTCGGCGCTGTTTTAAGGGACTCAAGCTCGGGAGTAAGTAGCAAAGAACGAAAAGGATTGAAAGTCTTAATTTTCCATACCTGCTGCATAATGCCCCATTTTTACTCTAAAGTAGAATCGAAAACGCATTTTTCCGGGGGACGCAAGCTTCTCGCGAAGCTACTACCCTTCAACTTGGACTTTGAGGAATGCGATCCCTACAAGAAATAAGAGAGTGACACGAAAACTGTATTCTAAACAAAATAATTGCCTTTCTTGAAAAAGACTGCTAAAAAACCTACTAAACTCTCGCACAGGCAACACAAAAGAAGGACAGTTCTTTTTGAAAAAACTATTATTTCCAAACACAGCCACCACATTTCTCTTCGCTTTACTTTAGAATAAGGAAAAGAACATATTCAACAGGTTTAAGAAGAAATTTCTAACCCTTCTATAGAGCAGTTTCTGAGCATAACTAATGCGAGAAAGTATGGTTTTTAACAATAAAAGCAACGGTAATGTGCCACGGTTGAAGAAGATACCTGTCGCAATATCCAGTCTGGTCGACGACAGTATCCATGGTGGCTGGCCCGCTGGATGGCGCAGTGGCGCCGGGGGCACGGCAGGGCGCAGCACCGCATCTCGAAGAGAGTGAGGGAGATGGGAAAGGTAGAAGGGAGGGAGATAGAGAGAGTGACAGAGAGAGAGAGCAAGAATGGAAAAATAATAAAAAAGAAGAAGAAGCAGAAAAAAAGAGAAGAAGAAGAAGAAGAAGAGAAGTCCGTACGAAGCACTCAAAGTAATCAAAGTCCGCGAGGAGAAAGTTATCAACCCGTATTCTCTTAATTTGGCGCGCGCGCAGGGAGCAGTTGGGGCAGGGCCCCGTTGGGGTAGGGCTCTCGCTGGGGCTCCGGGTACGAACTGCACTTCGCTCTCTCGCGCCGAGCGCCGCGCGCGGCCCCCTGTCCTGCCCCGGCGGTGGCTTGTGGCCAACTGATCGCTGTGCGCCCCGCGCTCCAGCGAAGTGGCGGGGGCGGGCGTGGG
>NW_026267337.1:299846-302705 GCF_000697945.3 Frankliniella occidentalis | reverse complement strand
TTATTCGTACAAAGTAAAACAATCAATTTTTTACACAATTTTCTGCCTTGTTTGGAACACTCGTTGCATTTTTGTGAACGACAGCATGCACTTTGTCCAAAGCGAAAGTATGTTTGACTCAGCATACAAAACGTTTGCACAAAATCATAAAAAAAAAAAACAGTTAGCAGTCAAGTAAGCATGCTCGAGCATGCTATATTTTTGTTCAACGACTTGAAAGGTTTCCGAGAATACTTTGGCGGCGCGGTGGTACATCCCACTTGCGCACCCATCATCTCCTGCACTCTCCCTCTCTCCCTCCCCCTCCCTCGCACACCCACACACACTACCACGGCGCCAAGGCCGGACGGTGGAGGCGCTCTCACGGAGCGCAATAAAGATACGCTGCACCAGATGGCTACGGTCCCGCCGCGCTGCTGGCCGCACCCGCAGCTGCAACACTGACATAGCGTCATGAGATGAGCTCCTCAATCCTCATCCTCCTGTACTCTTTCCCGAGCCGCAACTCGTCCAAGTCACCCTCACCCTTTTACAAAAGAAAAATAAAATAAAACGATAAATGACACCACGACCAGCACCACGACACACGCGAAAACATTGTGAAAAAGGGCGGCACTCATAACAGCAACGGGGGGGAAACGAATAGAACGCGATAACCACCACGGCAAATAAATACACGGGTGACCTCTCTCGTGTTTTTGCACATGACATAAAGGCAACAAACGAACGACCACCTCACCTCCTCCTCCTCCTCCTCCCCGCAGTCCCCGGACAGTGCCGGGCGCGGGCATGGTTCGGGGGAGAGATGGCTCGCGGAAAGGGGAAGGGAGGATGGGCAGAGCATAGGTAATGTATCGATTTGGATTTGAAACGGTCATCAGCGCGCGCGGAAAGCGTCGGCGCAGGGCATCCCGTGTCAATCGATGTGCTCCGCCCCGCCCAGCCACGCCCGACACGTCACGTGCCCCCGTCTGACGTCACGGATCGCGTGTCAGCAGCGCGCGTATCGATGCGGCTCTGCTGGAGTGGACCACACGGTGCGCCGCATTCACTATACACCCCGAAAATTATGAATTTGGTAGTGAAATGTTGATTTTGATTAGACAAAAATAAAAAGCCAGCTACTCTGCAGACGCACCCCACTCCAACAATCCGTTTGTTGCTGATGCTGCTGCGTTTTGTTATAAATCGTTAATGCCTCTCAAGTCACACTTTTGTGTGTGACATCGTCATGCACCTTTTTAAGTTTAAGAATGTCTCACAATTTCAGCTACAGTGTTTTAAAGTAACACGTAATTGTGCATGCTAAGCAGAGGAGAACAAAGCGCTTTCATCTACTAAGTAGCAGAACGCAGTAAAGACCATTACCAAACAGCCACAACAGTGCTGGTTTTTAGGCGCGGCCTCATATTTCTCACAGCATTGTTGTTATTATTTTCTCGTCATTTTGTTATTATATTATCTAGATGTATGCAGCCGTGGGGGTGAAAAGAGACTGCTTCATTGCGGGAAACAAAGCGCGGCGACTTCAAAGGCATTAGGACTTTGTCTGTGCGTGTGTGAGAAAGAGGGAGCGAGCGTGTTTGTGTGGTTGGGTGTTGGCTGGCCTGGCCCACTCTCTCCCGGCAGAATCCTCGGTACTCACTCACTTGGTACGTGTATAAGTGTGCAACATTTAATAAAAACAAATCTGGAGTCAACTAACACGTACAGTTTTGATAAAACTGCCCAAAGAAACAGAAATTTTGAAACAAAGGTAGTACGAGATTTCCTCTATAAATTAAAGGTGTATGCGACAGTCATCCTCACCACGAATGAGTATTACTCTCATAACGTTTCGTTTCGAGTCGTCGCGCGGCCGTTACTAGCCGCGCCGTTGAATGCGTGTTCTGTCGGGTAATAACGGTCATAATGATGAGGAAAGGGGAGAACGGTTGAGGAGGGAGGGAGGAGAGAGGGGAAGGACTAGGTCGGAACACCCTAGTCCTGAATCTGAGCTTTGCAAATCTAAAACAAGTCAGTTTCGGTCAGTATTAACAGCCAAAGTTTTGATATTCCAACAGCAAACAGTTTAGTTTTGCGGTTTAACTGCAACTGACTTATCAGTTTTACCTCAAGTTTTACAGTTTAATAAAAAAGTTTAAAAAATGTATTAAAACATCTGCAAGTTAAACTGTAAAAGTGACTAGGTTTTCAGAGTACAGAGGAAACTGTGAAACTCAAAAGTTTTGCAGTTGTACTTAATTCTAGGAGTTAAAACTGTTAAACTGTAAAAACTTCACACACCCCGACGCAAAATTTTCTGTATGCTATTAGGTTGTTTTTAGTTTGTCATGACGAACAGAAACGTACTAGTAGCGACCTTCTGCTAGCAGGTCGCTGTATGTTCGTCAAGGTGCGTCAAAAGTTCGCATATGTATCACTTTGCACCATCTGCCAAACTGAAAGCGAACATAGTTCGTTTTCCTGTGGAATTCTGCCAGTGCGCTGAGAGTTCGCTTGCAGTACGCCAAATGTTCGTTTTCAGTACGCTCTAGATGCACATTTGATGTAGGAATCTAGGGGGGGGGGGCAATATGCAGCCGGCGGTGCAGCTGGGGGTGCAGCCGTGGTGGGGCTCTGCGGTAGGGGGTGCGGGTAGGGCAGTACCCGGGGGTAGGAGATGTGCGGGGCGGGTAGGCAGCGGTATTCCGATAGCCAAAAAGGAAAATATTTTCTTTGTGGTTTGTATCGATCGTTACCTTTACCTGGCCCTCTCCCTCTTCCTTTACTTCACCGTAGTAATTTTATTTAACGACATTTAATTGGAAAGTACTTTACCTTTGCTGGGACTCGAACCTCGGTCATCCGAGTTAGGAA
>NW_026267337.1:281743-293711 GCF_000697945.3 Frankliniella occidentalis | reverse complement strand
GGCGACGCGGGGGCTGGCGCGGGGGCGGCGTCGCGGCCGGTGGGGGGTTGTCTCACCCTGGCCGGTGTGCCTCTGAGCTGCAGCACGCTGCTGTACACGAGTTGCACCGCACGGGGAGGCCTGGGGGCAGGTCATGGGGTGGCTTTGGGCGGCCTGCAGGCGACGCGACGATCAGACAGTCCAAACCATAAAGTACGACAGGACAGATTCATTCGGCGAATTACAGGAGTTCGGCGCTGTTTTAAGGACCCACTTCCTGTCTCCGCTTGAAAATTGAATTTCCCTTTACGTCGCTATACCAGCGCCTGCGAGTCTCAGGATAGGCCAGCCCGCAGCACACGCATGCATTGCCGGCAAGATATTGCCTACCCATCAGGCGCTATGAAAGCTGTGAGTCAGAGGCTTGACAATGCCGGTTCGAAACGGAGAATGACTAACGCACTAACTGGACATACTCCCATAAAAGAAATTTGAAAAGAAACGTAGAAAACCGTAGAAAACTCAGTGCGATTCCTTGGACAGTGTGGGCAAAAATCACTCAAGCCAAAGTGTTTCAATACTGCTATGATGCGACCTCAATCCCTTTCTGTCAAGTGAAACTTTCAAATTGTCTCTATGGTCTATATGAACTGATGTATGCATTTCAGTTGGCAGAGTTGGTTCTGCCCGCGTCCTACCCTTCTGCCCGCTTCCAGCCTGTGTGAGCTCCACTTTGACCCCCCCCCCCCCTCTCGTTCTACCTCCCGCACCCACGCCCCAGTCCTTGCACCCCGGGCGACCTCTAATCCAAACTCACAACCGTGATTGTCCACCTCTCGTGTCCCCTTTGTCCTCGCTGACACCACCGCCCGAGTGGCTGCGGCGGGTGGCCATTCTCGCATCAGTGGGCAGTCTCGGGGGCGTCCAGGTGGGGTGGGAGTCAGCGGTGGGGGCGGCCCACACCCACGCGCCTGCACGCGCTAAAGATAAGTCATCAGAGAAGGCGCCCAGACTCACAGCAATTCACTCGGCAAGTCTTGACCAGGACGCAACAAGCCAACTCCCACTGAATTGTACTGAACTGCTCTTTAGAGTGGTGGGCGAAGGGTCCGCAACTGTGGTCTGCTGCCGGTGTTCGGTCTTCCTAGGTCCTCCTAGTTAAGGGCAGCCAGTGTTGTACACGATCGAACCTAGTAGGGAACTGAAAGTTCGCTGCAGTGAAGGCCTTTCTACTTTTTATATGCCGTATTTTCCCTTGGGGTGTACCCCAACATTGTGCGATTCGGTCGCACACGTCGCACAGCTGTGGGTGATCGAATGTGTGAAAGAGTTGTCACTCATCTAAGACGAGGGCAGTGTGCACAGTGGGTAGTGTGCGAGAGACTTTCAGCGAGCCGTCGCCCGCAGACAAAGGCACCTCGTTGCCCCAGCCAGCCTCCCCCACCCCACTCTCTCCGTGGACCGACAGCATCTCCCTCCTCGATGGTAAGGAGGGGGTGGGCGTTAGATTGGCGAGGCTCTGTTTATTCGCAACCGGACCGGGAGCCGGGATCGCCTCCCGCACGACGCGTTGGGCGTGGCGGGGCCTGGCGGGGCGTGGTGGAGTGCGGCGGGGTGCGGCGGGGTGCGGCGGGGCATGGTAGTGTGTGATGCGGCGGAGATGGGCCAGCTGACGCTTTGCAGCTGCAGCGTGGGCGAATCACTCTTTGAGGAGTTTATGTGCCGAGCGCACTGCGGTAGTAGAGGACGGCGGAAGAAGAAGAAGAAGATGCTTGGCGTGACCGTGTGGCGTGCCCATGTCACGCACACCCTTTCAGTAGGGTCGGTAATCAGCCGATATCGCAACGCCAGGACCACTACCTCTACTTTAGTCTAAAATAAAGAACAGCGATTAGATATTCTTGAAAACTACCATGAGCTTGCTGAAGATTTTCCACAGAAAATTGCTGTAAAAGTGTGATTGCTTACGTTTTTTTGAGTTGTTTTTTTTTTTTTGTTTCAAAATCTTTTCAGTGCGACGACATGCTGGTGGGTTATTTGCTTGTGTTACTGCCAATTTGTTAGGAACCTATAAGCGCCGTAGCCGTAGCCAGAGACGAAAAGCAGCACGCTAGCACCCCCGGTACAGTATTCACAAATATCACTGATAACTCAACAACAGTGTGCATTGCACACTGCATCTACAGAGTGCATGGCATGCACACGTCAGATACAGTATGGCATGCACACGTCAGACACAGTATGGCATGCACACGTTATATACTGTGTGCATGGCATGCACACGTTTCCACTATTTCCTTTCAGATGGATAACTTTGCAAATAAGTGGATGACGTATTCAGTTTCCTCGTGGAAAGAGCTTTCAAACGAGCTACCATCAGATACTGTGACGTCACATTACAAATTATGTGACTTGTGTCACATTATTTAGAATATCATGTCACATTCTTTAGAACGTGACATACCTTTTGCACCGCTCTGCCCTCGGGGGCTCAGTGCATAAGAGGCGTAGTTATGTCACGTGAAAACGAATGTGACATGATATTCTAAATATTTAGTATTTGAATAACAGTTATGTGATAGGTTTCAAATCAACCTCTACCATACCTTGGTTAACGTTACCAAATTATCACAAAATTTGGTAGAGGTTTTTTTCTACTGAAATTTGTAATTTTGACTATCAATTTATCATTCACGTTGAAATAGGGTAACAAAGAAATGTCCTTGCCACTCGAGATCATCTTTGGGGCTAGAGATTATGAAAGTCTCTAACCTCAACGTGAACTTTTGCTACGGCGGGGTGCGCCGGCACTATGGCGGCAGCTCAAACGGGGGGATGGGGCACATGCAACGAAAATTGTCTTCTATCGCACGCACGCACAAATTCTGTCAAATATGTTAACGTGGTAAATAGAATTAATGGTAAGGAATGAATTTCAAACACACACTAAGCGGAGAATGTCGACCAAGATTCCATACCGTCAACCGGGGATCAACGCTATGCGACAAAGCCTCATTCGAATGTTCGCGCTGTTTTGATCCCCAGATGATGGTCGCTTGTCCCGATGTGCACCTGCCCCATTACAGAGCGCATCTCCTGGAGATTCTCCAGGTCGGCGGCGGTTGGAGCGAGTCAGCTCCCCGTCAGCATAAACGGGCAGAGGCAGAAAACAGAACGGCATTTCAGATGGTCTTCGAACACGAGACAGTCACGGCCTGACAGATTGTTATCCGTCAGCACACTGACTGGCACGTCCCGGACCCAAGCCTCGCACAACTGAAAAAGTCAGCACGGTAGTCAGCAAAACCAAAAGCAAATCGTGCTACTTGTATCGCTGCCGCATATGCAGGACAGACACCAGTTCAGCCGAGGAACAGTGGCCACTTTGAAGTCAACTAATGAATCTAGAGAGTTATCCCTTCCCAACGCAATGAAAAGTCGTGTTTACAAAACAATACCGTCCAGTCATATTTTAAATTAACAGTAACACCCATAAACTGACTGTGAAATTTAAATTTACAGGTTCAACTCGAGGAGTCATAAAATTGGGTTAACAAGATTGCTCATTTAATAGACCGAGGCCGCCGAGGAGGCAACGGCCAAGGGAGAGGAAAGAAGAGTACTTCGAAGGCCTTCGTAGAGAAAACCATTTGACACAGTGGCACATAACCCCCCCAGCACCCGCTTGTTAGCGAAACTCGCTAGCTGCGTCCGGGACCCGCCATGGGCTCGCTCCCCGACTGACAGGGCCCGAGCGACGTCCCGCCGTGTCAAAAAGTCGCCGTCGGCAGAGGAAAACTGGCCGAGGGACAACGAATCTGGTGGAGGGGAGCGAGGGGGTGAGAGTAAGAGAAGGGAGAGGGAGAGATTCGGGCAATAAAATGCCCAGGTCGTACGCCAATAAAGGACACGTCGCCTCGATGTTCGCCGGGAGGCGGCCCACAAATGATGCCTTTCAAGGTCACGTCCAATGTTAATGATCTTTTCATACACTCTTTTATGGACAGTCTCGGGCTGGAGCTGGGCCATTAGCCAACCTCCCTTGGCTCAGCCCGGCGACACAACACGAGTCCATTTTTATCTTCATCTTGTATGATGTGGGACGGCTGAGTGAAGGGCGGCCAGAGGGAGGGGGGGCAGGCCGCCCAGGCAGGACAGCCGGGCACAAGTCGTCCCTTTTCTCATTTCTTGAAGGGTGCTGGCGGGGACACCGGAGAGAGAGAGAGAGAGAGAGAGAGAGAGAGAGAGAGAGAGAGAGAGAGAGAGAATCCCATCATATATCTCGTTCTAGACTGACATTTCCGGCGAGTAAGGCAATTTCACCTGTAAGATGAATCGCTGAAAACACTCCCGCCGCCAGCCCCCTGCCACTGCCCCCGCTCTGTCCGAGAGAAATGATTTGCACAGCCTTTCTCTCTCTCTCTGTCTCTCTTTCTCTCTCCCTCTCTCTCTCTCTTCCGGTTGGACCGGCGGTAGGCCGCGTGTGCCAAGGTCGGCCCCGCGACGTGTGGCGGAAACCAAAGAGACGAGCAGCCGTCGGACGGCAGGAAACCCCCTCTGCAACAAACTAGTCAAAGCTTGACCACTCCGTGCCGCGGCCGGAGCTGGTGGGCGCCCCCACCCGCACCCCGCCCTGGCCCCTCTGGCGGACGACATCGTGGGAGACCTGTGAGGCTTTGGGCTGGGCACGGGGTGGGGTGCCACCATTCCCCCCCCCTCTCCCCCTCGCTTTACGCACCGAGGGGTCACCCCCTGAGGGCCACCACCCCCACCCCAGAGAGCCCCCCGTATACCCCCAATTGATAAAGAAGGGCAACCCGAGCGGGGGCAATCTCTGCGGAGGTTCGGCCGCGCAGGCGGGCAGGAGAGGAGAGCGAGGAGGAGGTTTTCGAGCACCGCAGCGTGGATCATCCCCCTGCTGCTCCTCCGTTTTTGTCCCCAGCCCTCCTCCACCCCTGCCGTTACTTCTTGCCAGTCGGACGACCGGCGACGAACCTTTTCAAACGGATTCCGTTTCACGCGCTGCGGTCCGCGCGTTCAAGGTGACGCCGTGACCTCGTAGACGACTTTACGCCGCCGACCTCCCACCCCCCACCCTGCGCCCCTTCCAGTTCCTCCATCTTCTTCTCATCAGAGAGAAGCCCCTCCCCCCTCCCCTTTCCATCCTCAGGGCAACACCATTGCTGCCAGTATTACTGACAATCCACCCGTTATTGTTTTGCGCAACGTGTCCTGGCCAGTCAGTCGGGCAGCAGGGCCGGGCCAAAGGGCGGTGGAGGGCGGCCGCGGGGGCCGGGCGGGGGAAATCCCTTTAACAATTGCACCTCCCAGGCCCGCCTCGCGCCGTGGGGCCGCGCCGCCCAAAGGGCCCCAAGATAAATCTGGCCAGGATCAGGCGGGGAGCTTCTCCCACGCACCTTCCTTCCCGCCCCTGAGGCAGCCTCATACCGGCCGCCGCAGCCGCAGCAGCGCGCCCCAGCGCGCCGTGAGGACCAGCAGCATTCAGGTTCTTGCCGTTGTTTGAACTGCGACGCGGCCAGCAGCAACACGACCCCCCCCCCCCTTCCTCTCCTGCCTGTCCTCCACGGCAGCTCTGTATTGCCTTGGCCAAAAAAGACGCACCTACCAAACAATAACACAAACCTCTGTCTTTCGGCCCGTTTTACCCCAAGTCCTTTACTGTGCTACGTTATTCATGCGGGGGAGAGTGAGAGAGAGAGAGAGAGAGAGAGAGAGAGAGAGAGAGAATCAGGGTTAGGGAGGGGCAGAAAGATAGTTGGATGGTTAGGAGGAGACGGGGTGCTCACGGGGCCCCCGCCCACCTCTCGCCCCGCCCCGCCCCCCTCCGCCCTGTCACGCCCGCATTCCCCTGCATTGTGCCTTTCTGCACACCACTGGGTGGACGTGCCCAAGTGGCCGCGGAGGACACGTAGGCTGGCGCCCCGCTTGCGCCGCGGCATGACCCACCGGCACCACCGGCACACTGCAAAGTCCGGACAAGTGTGCAAATGTCACACACTTACTTGTAGGTGTTCAATTTTCTTTTCGTACACTTCTTTAAAACCGTGTGAAGGTGTCAGTGTACCAAAATATCCCGTATATTTTTCGTGGAACGATTCCCCATCCATACCTACAATTGTGCGACATTCACACACCAGAAACCCAATTGTACGAATGTCGAAGGTGTGTAAAGGACATTCGTACACATGCACACAGAATTGATACAGCAATTCTTATATGTACTATTTCACGCGTAGCTTACGTCCAGCTATGGACATACGCTGGAAAAAAATAATGTTACCGAGGGAACGTTTCTTGACGCAACCAAACCAGGAAACTTTTGGTGATGCAACATGTTGTGATGGCCCTATCCTTTTGCATAGGGTAGGTTGCATCAGGAAACGTTACCTGGCTGGCTCACATGATGGAAAACGTTCCCGGGGTAACATTAGTTTTTCCAGTGTAGGTAACGTTTGTCCAATTTGAAGTGATATTCTGCATAATTACGTACAAATTTTGTAAAATTTTGTACGTAGGTTATGTATGCATACATAAGTTCTACGTAGCTACGTACAAAATAGTACAGTCCAGTGTGAGGAGGCACAATTTTGGAAATTTCAGAGGGAAATTCACACCTTTAAGTGTACGAAAGGGAATTCGCACACAGAAAGGTGTGCGACACTCACACACTTGTATTTGCCAGGCTGACACCACGACCCCTGACATTTCGCGGCAATAACGGAGCGGACCGATATTCGTATCGTATGAACATCCGACCCCCGCGAGATGCTGTAAATCCCCGCCCAGCTGCGCGTAGCCGCGCCGCCCACGGCCCACAGAGCAGCTTAGCTTTAGAGAGAAATGTCAACCTAATAATCCCCAGCCCAATATATCCGCCAGGGAATATCAGGGGGAGGGGGGCGTTGTTTGGACGCGGCATACGTGAACTTATAAAACACGTAATCCAATAATTTTCATTCGAGAAAATTTGATCTTTAGCCGGCCCAACCCCAACCCCCAAAACAGACAGTAAAATAGATTTGCAATTATTATAGGAAAAAAATAGCAAGACGTGTTTACAAAAAAGGTTCCGCTCCCTTGGCCTGCACGAGGCGGCCCCTGTCCTGCACACCCTCCGCTCCTTCTCCAATAACGACAGGCAAGCCGGTGGCCAAAACGACCAAAGTTTGGCGCGCGCGGCCGTACAACGCTCATCGCGGCGGAGAACAAACGTCGAACAGCAATAAAAGAGCTCGCTGGTATATAACATTGCCAGGAACAGTTTCGGCGAATTTATTTTTCTTTAAAGGAAAAACGAGGGAGAAAATCTTATTGTGGACCGTAACTTAACGCGCAGGTCCAATATGAGAGGGAATCTGTCACTGTCTAGGCGCGTCCGCCGAGGCCATCCTGGAGGTCGGCGCGTCAACTCGGTAATGAGAAAACGAGTAGTCGGATCGAATGGCATCGCCAGCGACCAGAGCAAGAACGGCAGAAAGGGCAGCAGCAACGGCGGCAGAAAGCGGGCCACCCCATGAAAACGAGCCGTATCGATGGAGGACACCGTTAAATCGTTAAGTGTAGGTTAGGAATTTTTTCCAGGAACGATGGAAAAGTTTGAGGAACTCCCATATTTGAGGGAAAATTCCTCAGATTTTGAGAGAGTCTCCTCAAAACATGTGTGAATTTCGATAGTTTTTTTTCAGAAGAGCTCCTCAAACCTGGGGAGCTTTTCCTTAAATATGGACCTTCCTCAAAGTTTTCCCTTGTTCATCAAATTACTCCTCAAAAAAGCAGACATTGTTTTTACCGTGCACGGTGTTAACACGGTGTAGCGCACCTTTTTTTCACAGGGGGACGCAAGGCGCAGCTGCGCTGACCGGCGGTGTTGCTGGTCGGGCCCCTTCCAGCATCACCGGCATACCGTTGTCCCCGGTGACTTCTTACTTATTTTCTTGTTCCATGGGGCCCGACGGCCTCGCGCTGTACTTCATGCCATTGGGGCCACCTACGCCCCCCCCCCCCCCCCCGCAACCCGCCGGCACAAAGGCGCGGCCGCGCCGCTGGAACCACTGGAGAACCACTGGAATAAAGAGCTGCGCAGAGGGAGACAGAAGATGACTGGTGAGGAAATCCACGCCGGGCGTCTTTTTCTCTGTCTCGGCATCATCTCTCTCTCTCTCTCTCTCTCTCGAAGAGCCAGCTCGCGTCTGAGAAGAACAGCACGCCTTGCATTGCGCCGCTCATTTCCATTACCCTTTTGGGCCTTTGGGAAGGCGCCATGAGGCTCGCCATGAGGTGCCCTTGTCATGGCACCCCGCGACGCCACGCCACCCCGCGGCCCCGCGCCTCATGTCTCGGGAGCACAAAGCGCGAGGACGGTCGAGTGCCTGCACTTTGTAACCCTCGACCCTGTCGGGGCAAGGAAATGGCAGACTTTATAATGCAAACCCCACGGCCAGCCGTGGCGGCAGCCAGCCCCGGGCCCGGCCCGCTCTGTTAGAGATAAGAGTTATTCCGCCGCACCAGCATTCTCGTGTTGTTGCAATGGGGTATTTTCATGGCATGCGGACGACGGCGGGAGGAAAATGTTGGAGCATCACCAACCTGCTGTTATCTTCTTGAAAGGAAAGGCCTTAAAAACCAGAGTAGAGCATTTGATTTTTCTTGCACATTTGCACATTTGCCAGATTTCTGCCCTAGCTACTAAGCTACACAGTTATACTGTCAACACTTGCCCATTGGATCCTGACGCGTACGTATCTTATACACGTATCTTACGTACGTCATCTCATACACAAGCTTGAACTTTTACAACTTTACAATGCGTTTCAAAGCGAGGTTCCAAATGTATTTTAGGGACTGGCCATTTTCTCTTTGTCTGATCCAGATCCACCCACACCCCATAAAATAGCCCCATTTACCAAGTCATCAAAAACCGTAACTTATCATAGCGACTATTACGCAGTGACTTTCTTACCGACGGGTTAAGAGGGTAAACAGTAAGCCACGGCTGTATCAGTCGGCGTCGACCTATCCTCGACTACAGAGCTAACTCCCGCACAGTAATTCTCTTTTGAGATGCCCGAGGCGGGCGGGGGTGGGCAGGCGGGCAAGGCAGGCAGGAAGACCAGTAGGCATGATAATCCCACCTCTCAGCGCCGCTCAGCAAGACGGATCACTGCTGGCCTCGGCCTGGGCCGTCTCCTGCATCGAGAGGTAGGTAGAAAGGGGGAAGGGGGTAGAAAGAAATAGCGGCGGACGACAGAGAGAGGGCGGGGGAGAGATAGAGAGTAGCGGAGAGGGGGGATATATAAGTAGAAAAGGGGAGCGAAAGTTCACGAAAACACAGCCATCCCTCACCAGGAAAAGGAGGAGTGGACGCCGAGAACTGCTACCTCGACTGCTACGCTACTGTTCCACCCCCACACACATTATTCCCGTGGGGCGCGGCAATTTCATTTCAGCAAAGTGACTCACTCTCGTTTTCTCCACGGGATGCCGACCGGCTCTTCTATGGTGACAGGGGAGCGGAGAGGTCAGAACAGCCACGTCATCAGCAAAGGCTACCTCTTGAGTCTTTATTCGTGAGCCTCCTTCGCCTATGGCATGGGCGCGATGAGCGACTACGGCAACCGACAGAACCTCCCGCCAACATCGCAAAGAAAAAGGTTCACTTTTGGTCGCATAAATATCACCATTAATTACTCGGGTGAGTTCCCCCAACGGAGGGTCTAGATCATGGCAGACAGTTATTGCTACCCCTAAAAAATGTATTCTATCCACACGCACACTTTTACCCGGTCTGCACAATAATTTTGGTGAAAGAGAGAGGGGGTAGAAAGGAGCAAGCTCCATGCGGATTGATTCGGTGGGGTGGCGCGCTAATGTCACCATCATGAGATAAACACTTATCTTTTCCTCTGACTTAGCGTCTCTCTCTCTCACACACTCACACTCACACTCTCACTCTCTCTCTCTCTCTCTCTCTCTCTCTCTCCGACTTACTATCCCTTTATTTCTCTCCGCCTCAGTTGCCCTCCCCTACCTATTCTATACTGCACATTTCGAAACTGATGCGAGCGCGGAGCATTATTTTAACCTGCTGACACAAATTTCAACTCCAACCCTTTTTTTCAATATCTTTCTTTCCCTCTCCAATGACAAAAGAACAAACTTTTCCCACGGTACTAATGCGTCTGAACAAGCAGCACTGAACTGCGGGACCTACTGCGGCAATCGCAACCGAAGCGATGCGTCGTTGACAATGAGAAATGCAAATAAACAAACCGAAGGAGAAAACTTGGCGTGCTCTCGTCAGAGCCACCCCGTCCCCTCTTCCCCGGGGACTCCTCCGGACTCCTCCCTCACAATCCTCTTTGAGGAGCGTCTAGTCGAGTGAGAGCCGCGCGCCTCGCACCGCCACGTCGCTAATGGACATTAGACACGGCACTGCCCGGCAACCCTTCTCCCCCTCAAAAATGGCTCGCGACTGGGCAAAAAAATATTCAGAAAACTGGTAAGACAAATGTTTAATTCAGAATGTCAATTGTTATCGTAGTTGTTCAGAGACCCTACGCTTTGAGGATTTTACCTCGTTTCTAGAAACGTCAAACATCTGCACACAAAAAGGTTCCCAAACAGGCATGTAAGTGTAAAACTACCGACATCAAAGAAAGGTTAAGATTCCACACATTCCGTGCATGCAATGGTAAAACAAAGGTATGAACCTGTAAAAGGCGTTTAAGCTCCAAGGGCATTACAATTTATGTTTTTTCGAAATATTTCTTTCCCTGGGAAGACAATTGGATTCTGAAACCTATTTTCGTAATCTACGCAAAATTCTGCGTCAAACGAGCCTACATATGATGGGGTTCTGTTCAAAAATGGCATAGACTGATTTCATTTTTTGTACTTTTTGACTTGCTTTTCATTTGCTGACCGCTTATCTGAACCCTATCACATGAAGGCTCGTTATTTGACGCGGAATTTTGCGAAGAATGCGATAATGAATCTCAAAATGTGATAGGTTTGCTCATATAGAAAATATTATAAAGAAACTGAAAATATACTCTTTAGCACCCCAAAAAGGAGTTTAACACCCCTGGAAAGGTAGGACATCACACCTTTGTTTTTCCAGTGTGAGTAAGCAAAATCACTAAACTCCATAGAACGAGCAAAATCCGTTTTGGCGGACCAAGGGGTGTAGAAATATTGCCAATTTGTGTTATCGAGTGTAATAGGCTGTTGGTTGCGCTGCAGTGACAGCTGGTGCCGGGCATCAGCACGTCACAAAGCATGACGCGCGATATACGCTGAGACCTGAGCGAGACAAGCGGTAAAGAGACTGGGGAGGCTGGAGTAAGGAGGTTAAAGAGATAGAGAGAGAGAGAGAGTTAGAGAGCTATGAGGAGAATAACAACTGGGAACAATGTAAAACTAGTAACCCAGCTAATAAACGGTACTTTTTTTGTTCTGGCCGCAGAGCAAACGCCCCTTCTTTCGCCCACCTAGCACGCACGCACTGACAGACACACAGCCCTGTCACGTGACCACACTACAGCAGAGCCCGCACCGCACCCGCACGGGTTACGCGCGCGCCAAAATTCAATTCATGCGGCCGCAGTGAGAAGCCCTCGGGGAAGGCCCACGTAAGCCGAGTATTCCCCCCAACCCCAACCACCCCCTCCCACGACTGGCGCGGGGCGGAGCACCACACCACGGAGACTAACACCCTGTGTAAAGTTTATTGGCATGTAACACTCAGAGCGGCGCACTGGGGCCAGGGTGGGGGTAGGTGGGGGGTGAGGTCTGTAAATCCACCCCCTCCCCCAACCCTCCACGGCTCCTGAGCCGAGCCAAGCAGCGCCTGCTTATTACGCTCCTTTGTCTCCAACACTTTGTTTCTTTTATTGTCCATTTTATGGGAAGCGGAGCCGCGTTTCGGCAATGACCTCCACTGTTGCCTCTCACCTCAGCATGCCCCCCC
>NW_026267337.1:274780-281693 GCF_000697945.3 Frankliniella occidentalis | reverse complement strand
CCCCTCCACTCCCCCCGTGCTTTACCTCCCCACTCGTGTTGAAAGAGGAAAACCACCTTCGGCGCAGCGGCCCTCGGCACCTCTATCACGACACTGCAGTAGTGAGCCGTTCGACACCCAGCACACACACGACTCGTCCTTCTCTCTCTCTCACCCAACACACGCACGCACAGACGCGCACACACACACACGAACGTGGCGTCCCTGAGGCAACAAGATATTCCCATCGCCTGTTTACGACCCAACTGGGAGGCCGAAAGAGGGAGGGGGAGGGACTTTTTCCCTAAACAGAGTAGAATAGGGAGAAAAATTTCCAGAGAACATGAATTATTGAAATTTGAAAATAATATATTTTGTCCACAAACGCTTTATAGGGTTAAATAAAGGGAGGACACTGCAAAACTGAAATTTAAAAGATGGTGAATCTGTAACGCCGACGGTTATCATGAAACTCATTCGGGGCGTGGACCTGTTGCCGGCTGCAGTCATAGCCGGCCTCGCCCAGGGTCAGTTGAACAGGCTTGTTTCCCCTCCGTTCTCGGAACGCAACCGAACCTCACACCATTATGCACACAGCTGCACGGCTCCGACCCCCCCCCCCCCCAATCTCCCTCTCTCTTTCTCCCTACCTCCTCTCTTTCTTATTCCTCTCTGCCCCTCTATTCCTCTGTAACTCTCGGTCGTCCCCAGTTGTTAGGCGGGGAGCTTGTTCACCTGGTGGCCCTCGCTGCCCAGCCAGGCCATAAGCCGATTTAGAGTGCCGAGGACCCGACTGGAGGCTCGGCTCGACGGTAGGTCCTATGCTGGAGCGAGGAGGGGTCGCTGGAAAACCAGTGGTGGATCTCTACAACAACCCTAGAGGAATCCACGATGGTGCCTATGAACCTTTTCGAGGTCACGCTTGAGGTCATACTGATGGAGGTCTTGTTGTGCGGTCACCTCGAAGGTCGAAGGTAAAAGTAGAAAAGCCATGGTAAAGGCAAAGGTAGAATTTCCAAGATAAAGGCCAAGATGAAGGTCAAGCAAAGGGCCAAGATAAAGGTCAAGCTATAGTCCAAACTAAAGGCCAAGCTATGAGACAAGCTGAAGGCCTACACTGTAAAAAATGTTTGTTGAACCACAAACATTTTTGTGATGACGTAGTTGTTGAACAACATGTAACATGAGTTTTTGATAAAAATGAAAATTTGTAGCTATATGCCCACTAAATTCGTTCCTAACCAACAAAGTCTATCGAATAACAACATTGGTTGGACACCCAACAAAAAATGTTGTAATTTTATAATTGACTTTTGTAGCGCAACAAATAAGATTGTTGTACAACAACACATCAATCATAAAAACTTTGCAGGACATTGACTGCTAATTTACAACTTTATTTTTAACAATGCAGCTTCAGGCCAAGCTGAAGGTCAAGCTAGGGGTCAAGCCTTAGCCCAAGTTGAAGGCTAAGCTGAAGACCATACTGAGGTCGTGCTGGATGGAAGCTTGCAGCTGCAAGCCGAGTCCTGAAGCAATACGAGGTCCAATATCGTGCCCTCACGGCTCAAAGCAGCCTGTGGTGGCCACCAACGGGGCTGTTGGGTTTATGCGCGGGCCCTGGAGTGAGCAGTAGAGCAGGACCAAGGAGAGAAAGGCCTCTCTGTCCCACTGATCCGTCAAGGGTGCAGGAGAGGGGCGGGGAAGGAAAGGGAGAGAGAGAGAGAGAAAAAAAGCGTGTTGAAAGTAATCTCAATCCTTTCCCAGTAGTTCTTTGCTTACACACTCCATCACTCAGTCAGCCCCGAGTCCCGCCCCCCGAGGCCGACAAGCTACCCCCCGCCCGATGCCTCTACCACCACCACCAACCCTGCTGCTGCTGCTGCAAGTTTCGCGGGGCAAGTCAGTCTGTTGAGACATCGACGCCGCCGGCAGCAGCAGCAGCCTCCTCCCCGCGAGCCGCCGTACAAGGGGTAGGGCGGGGCCGGTCGCATAGAGGAGGGGTGGGTTAGGCAGACGCAGTTCAAGGAGGCAGGGGGGAGGCAATCGCCACGCGCCTCGCCGCGCCTCCATACCTTTCTCGTCTTCTCCAGTAAGCCGCTTGATAGGTAGGCATTTTGTGCTACACAACCCGTAGGAACACACAATGCATCGCCCGGATCTTAAACCTCACCTGGGGATGAGATGGGTTGGGGCGAGGAAGATACCCCTCTCGGCTGCCGACGTAAGACGCCTCCAAATCGGTTTCATATTAACAAGTCACCACGAACCACACAAATCAACTTAGTTTCACGCATTTATTTAGCATCCATTTAAGGTCCTGGCGTGCCACCCCGTAGAGTAGACCAAGAAAAACTTTTTGTTAAAATGTTTAAGTTCACATTGCCCATCTCGTGCCAATCCATAAAAAACGCTCTCAAAAAAAATTTCAGCTAGATCGGACAATATTTGACCCTCCCGAAGTGGGTTCAAAGTTTACATTAGTTTCTTATGGGTCATCGGGCCAAAACGTTACACATTTGGCCTGTAGCTCAAACTATCAATCGTAGAAAAGCGCCGTTATCAAAAACGTGATCTACGCTAAAAACCGAGTCAGACGACATGCCGCTTGTCAAAATCCCTCATACTGTTTAGATTTTAAAATTTGATAAAACAACTAAAAATAACACATTTTAACGAAAAAACGATATTTTTTTTTTGCGGATAACGCGGTGACGGATTTTGACAAGCGGCATGTCGTCTGACTCGGTTTTTAGCGTAGATCACGTTTTTGATAACGGCGCTTTTCTACGATTGATAGTTTGAGCTACAGGCCAAATGTGTAACGTTTTGACCCGATGACCCATAAGAAACTAATGTAAACTTTGAACCCACTTCGGGAGGGTCAAATATTGTCCGATCTGGCTGAAATTTTTTTTGAGAGCGTTTTTTATGGATTGGTACGAGATGAGCAATGTGAACTTTAACATTTTAACAAAAAGTTTTTCTTGGTCTACTCTAGCCACCCCGCGCCCGCGAGGCACGCCCCAAACGCTTCCTGCTCCTCTCCACGCTCCAACGAGTTGCAAGGCTGTTTATCGTATTTCGGCGGGGCTTTTGTCGTCACAGACGCACCGCAGTCGGCAGCGGGACGCGACGGGGAGAGCGATGGGGGAGGGCGACGAGGGAGCGACGGCGTTACGACGGGAGAGCGTAGAGAGATCTTACGGAGAGCGAAAAAGAAGGGGGCGTTGGTAGAGTGATTGGAGACCGAAGGAAGGGGGGTCGGGAGAACGCGGGTCGAGCGATCGAATCATCGTGCGAGGCTAAGCGTATAGGGGTAAGTAAGGGGGTAAATCGGTAAGGCGATATGTGGGTTGGGTAAGCACGGTGGTAAAGGGATTTGGGGGGAAGGGAGTAGGTGGGATGGGGAACAAGGGGATAGGTAGGGGGGTAAGTGAAAACGTGGGTTAGGGTAAGAAGGATTAGGGGGTAAATGCGATAATGGGGTAAGGGGAAATGGGTAAGTGGAAAGGGAAAGGGGGAAGGGGGAAAAGGTAAGGGGTAAAAGGAAAGGGGAAAGGGGGTAAACGGAGTCACCAGCACCAGAGAAGAGGCCAAGGTGGCTGCACGTGGCGCTGCTCGCGGACGAGAAAAAGGGGAGATGGTTGGTAGGGACGCGACCAACGTCGTCCGCCGTCATGCGAAATTATTTGATTTCAATTCACCGCATTTCTGTCTGCCTTGCAAGTTGGGATGGTCGGTCGCTCGGTCGGGTCCCAGCGTGCCCGCCCTCCTGGCGACTGGGTGAACGGGGTGGAGAGGAAGGGGGGCGCTGCAGGACGCGGATGGTAGCGGCGGGGCGGCGGGGGCGGCAGGGGCGGCGGGTGTTGTCTTCGCCGCACACGTTCCCGCTAGTTCGCAAACTTCCGCCTTTGTGTCCGGAGTCTGATTGGTTCAGTGCGGTGGAAACTTACCTCAGAGAGGTCTGCGCCCATCAATCGAGAACTCCCAGCAGCAGCGGAGCTCCAAGATATGACGATGGCGATGAGTGACACTGTAACAATGGAAATGTTCGCAATGAAACGAGAATCCAAACGTTATTGAGATGAATAAAAGCAAAAAAGAAAATAAAGTAGAAAGAACCCCTCGCATTTAGCGCCGAGTCTTCTTTGGCACACTTCTTTTTGTCCTTCTTGGAGGAGGAGGAGGAGGGCGAGGAGCCAAGCCAAGCACAGTGGCGCAAGAGGGGGGAGGGGGGTCGACACCTGAAATCATCCAATCCTTTTCCCAGCCAGTCCGGCGCCCACCCTGCCGCCCCAGTTTCTAGCAGCAGATTGGGCACTGCTGCTGCTGCAGCCAGCTAGGCGCGACGCCAAGCTCTAACGCGGCATCGGCGAGCATCGGCCAGGCAGAACCGTGCAAGGGAAAAAAATCAGCACACCTTACTCACCGCGTCCAGCAGGGGGGAAAAAAATAAAAAATAAATAGCAAAAGCCTTTTCCTTCAGAAGCGAATGCAGCCGGACCGATGCACTACTGGGACGAAAAACAACAAAGAAGAGGAATTATAATAATATTCATCATGGCAAGTTGGTCTGCATTATTCATGCAGCCCAAGTGGACTCATCCTTCGTGAGTGTCAGCGCCTCGCGCCTGGCCACAGCCACGCCCTGCCACCGCCACGCCCACACCCCGCCCCGCCACCGCCCGGCACGGCGGCCCGGCCCCGCCCTGCGCAGGCACCCCGGACAGCGGCGATGAAAAAGTGATTACCGCCAAGGAAAAACAATTTCCAAGCAGACGGGTGTCACTACTGCCAGAGGAATAATTCTCATTAACCATGCAGCCCAGCCTCAGGGGTGCGTCACTTTGATATTTTCCTGTACGCATATATATGAGTATACGCATGAGGAGTTCATGAAATCACTGCATTGAATACAAAATGAGTTTTCACGAATACGCTCGAATACACGAGATTTGCAGTATTTTAAGCCAAAACGGCTCAATTCTTTTTGAGGTGATATACACTGTTTAAAAAGTTATGTGATTGGCATAAACATTGTTTGGGCAACTCCTGATGTTGTGACACATGACAGTCTGTTTTGTAACAACGAATTGGTTGTTCAGTTACAACGAAGTTGCTCAGAAACGACTGAAACCTTTTCTTCCTACATCATTTAGTGACAACTCTCTTGTCACATAGAAAAACAAATTTATCGTTTAGGGTCATTCGTTGTGTTCAACAGCTGTGCCATAGTAAAAATGCTTGTTTTTCAACAAAGTTTTTGAATATTGTAGTACACAGAACACATTTAAGTGCAGGCAGAACAGGGTGGGTGAATACAGAATGAGCACACCGCAAAAACGGGACGAGAACAGGGTGAGTACGATATGATTTCACTATGAGTTAAATATTGGTACACTAGATGAGAACAACGACGATAGGAGTACACTCTGCTTGTTCACCACTGTTATTCAAATACTGTGACGTCTCATTTAATATCATGTGAATTAGGTCTCATTCTTAAAATTATCATGTCACATTATTTATAACGACATGACATATGTGCGCAAACCATGCATTGCATGGGCTCATGAGCCCGGGAGGAATGAGCGATCGCGTGGAAATTTCTGTCGTTTGCGTTGGCACAGCACATTATATTGAATGTTAACGCCACAGTATTTGATTAACAGTGGCGTGAGTGCACAAGTGGTTCATCCGAGCTTCGTCCCTTGGCCCAGAGCATTGCAAAAAGGCCTTCTCTGACCGACCGAGCTGACCGAGGTGCGGCCAGAGCTAGACCTACGCTGACCGAGGCACGGTCAGCGGTGGCCGCTCACGAGCCGCTTGCAGGAGTGGTGAGGAGGGGCGATTCCTTCCTATCTCCCCGCCTCACCACTCACCTGCAAGCGTCTCGTGAGCGGTCGCCGCTGGCCGCGCCTCGGTCAGCGTAGGTCCAGCTCTGGCCGCGCCTCGGTCAGCTCGGTCGGTGAGAGGAGGCCTTTTTGCAATGATCTGCCTTGGCCCAGCCCCCCCTTCCGCAGCTCCCAAAACCGCCGTGCCAACGCAAACGACAGAAATTTCCACGCACGCTCCGCAAACAAGTGAATGCAATGGCACATACCGCGCATTCTGTCGCTTCTGGGAGTGGAATCTGCACCCCTCCCCTTTCCGATCGTCCCCCAAACCCATTCAAACACCCTTGCAGACAAAGAGTTTTTGGGAGCTGAGAGGCAGAGAGCAATTTCGTCAGATTTGCAATACGATGAAAGTATTCCCTTTGTAGCTTACAAACTAATTTGACACACTGAAAAATATCGTCGTAAACTTACAAAAATTTTGTAAACTCGAATTATAATTTAAGTTCTAAATTTACGAGAACAGATTTTTTACTCGCCATTGGATTTTAAGTCGATACGCACTGCATGTATTTTTACGATTTCAAATTGTAATTTTACAACTTGCGTCAAGGAAAATTTTCCTGTAAACCTACCGACTATTTTTCACAGTGTGATAAAGGGTTGCAAGCTCACAAACTTGTTCATAACAATTATGAAGCTTATACGCTTTTTTCGCTTTTAAGGATTTCGCAGTGAATGGCGCTTTCATTCCCTTCCTCTTGACGGGACTTTCAATAAACATTTCAAGTAAACGAAACAGTCCAGAAAAAATATTAACATATTGTGACTGACTCCCTTTGCATGCCAAAATGGCTTTAAAACTGTCCCGTAAATCGCACTGTGCAGGGAGCGCCTGCAAGGCACGACATAGGCACGCTGCCTCACACGGGTGCGTCGAGGCGGACAGGCTGCCTACCTGCCGGGCGCTTCGGCCGACGGAGCTGGGCAGCGCGAGCGGCTGCCAAAAGGAGAAGGGGAACAACGACAGTTGGACGAGGACAGGGGACAGAGGGAGAAGGACAGGGGACAGAGGGAGAAGGACAGGGGACAGA
>NW_026267337.1:268263-269275 GCF_000697945.3 Frankliniella occidentalis | reverse complement strand
CCCCAACCAACCAACCCCGCATCTCCCTCCCGCCCTGCTGGTCCAACCCCGCCTCCTCCCAGCGCCGCTGCCGCTTGGTCGCTGCTCCATGTCAACCAGAAAGAATATTACAACCGTAACTTAGCCCAGAGCGTGGCGAGGCCGGGCGAGCCAGGCCTGCTTCAGGTGCGCCCGTTCCCCCTCCCCCCTCTCCTTCCCTCGCTTTCCATCCCCTCGCCGTTCTCAAAAAGCTGGGCAGCGCAGACCCCTCTCGCTATTGGCTGCGTGCCGCCGCTATCTCAACGGCATGAGCCTCCGGGACGAGAGCGGGGGAGGAAAAACATTCAAGTCAGTGCTCGCTCTCGCGCTCGCTCGCTCTCTCTCATGGCGTAGCCTACCTCCCCTGAACCAGATTAGGCACGCGATCACCCCCTCCCCCGCTCCCCTGCCACTCGTAGTGCTCTGCCTTTTCATGGATCCGGTCGGTCACATTTCAGGAGGCTTGTGCGCCGCCATTACCTAGTTGTTGTTGTCGGGTGTTTTTTTTTCTTTTCGCCTCTTCTTTTTCTTTTCCTCCCTGCTGTGCTTTCTATCTTTGCTTGCGTTTCGCGTGTTGTGTCCGGAGTGGGAAGAAGGATGAGGGGGGAGGGGGGGCATGAAAAGAGAGGGAGAGAAGACGGAAGGGGGAATGTGAAGTAATGGAACCGTGCCCCCCCCCCCCTCCCTCCTTTTTCCCCGCCACCGCACGTGCACTTCTCACTGCCCCCCTTTCCCAAGTCAATTTCTCTCTCTCGCTCGCGCCACCCGCGCCTGCCACTGCGTCCTCTCCAAGGCTCTCTCTCTCTCTCGCTCCCTCACACACACCTTTCGCCCCTTCGACGTCGCGCTCCGCCACGCAACGCCGCGCCAAAACCTCGCGCCGCGCGCTGGGCATGCCAGAGACAGGCCAGGGGGTAGCGAGCACAACGCATAGATCGTAAATTACTCTGCGCGCTTTATGTCTCTCTCTCTCTCTCTCTCTCTCTCTCTCTCT
>NW_026267337.1:265902-268213 GCF_000697945.3 Frankliniella occidentalis | reverse complement strand
CCCCCCATCGCCCCCCCTTCCAGACCGCCGTTTGTTAAAGAGGAGGAGCGCTTAGAGGGTTTGGCTCAGCCGGGCCGAGAAGGGTTGATCCACTTAGCATGGCAATTAACCCTCGGGCGCCCCCTCCCCCGCACGCGGCCATATGCTCCCCAGGAGGTGGGGGGTACCCCCCTGGGGGGTCCACTCAGCGCCGCGCCACGCCCTGGACATCCATCATGCGCCGAGCCGGCCCGCCGCCCCTGATGGGGGAGGGGGGGGGGGCTTCCACTCGCAGTGTGGCAATTGTCACATGGCTCTGCAGTCCCCGCGCGGGGTGAGCCCCGTGAGAGGTCTAAACGCCCCGGCGGAGGCCCTTTGGCGCTAAGGGGCGTGCGGTTACGGACCGTGATTAGCATACTCCTGAAGAACAGATAGAGAAGAAGAAGAAGAAGAAGAAGAAGAAGAAGAAGAAGAAGAAGATATTTTCCACAAAACCGCACAAAAACCGGCGTAAAACTACAATTTAAATTTGTAAAATTACAAGCTTGACGTGCTGACTTGGAATGTATCGACAAGCAAGGGACCTCGGTAAATTTACAACATATTCGGAATATAGGATATTTCTCACAGAGGACACGAGAGAGAGCACCAGAGGTGACACCGTTTCTCACGACAATGCGTTCTTCTTAACCTATCCTATTCCACGACGAGGGGGGGCTGCTGGGTGGAGACACCAAGGGGTACGGAGGGAGGAGGGGGCGAGGCGAGGGGGTTAAAAGCCAATCTCGTTTGCAGCAGTATCAAAGCTTCGCAATCGGTTACCTGGAAAGGAGGAGGCGTGAAAGACGAGAGAAAAGAACGGGACGCGCACGAGAGGCCGGCTGCTGCCGAGGCTGCTGCATCCAAGAGGGTCATCAGGAGCACCAGTCCGTCATTCAATCAAGCAGGTTTAAAGAGAAAAACAGAGAACCGCCATTTTGAGAGAGAGAGAGAGAGAGAGAGAGAGAGAGAGAGAGAGAGAGAGAGAGAGAGAGAGCCTCCTCTCACAAAAAGCAGCGGGCGTGGGCGAGAGAGGGGGCACCGTCCCGAGGGGAGAAGGGGGTGAAACCGGAAGGTGACGGCGTCGATAACAACGTGTTGGCCGTGAGATATGAGCCTCGGAATCAACCTGCCTGCCGGGGGACACCGGCCATCAATCGTCGTGGCGGAGCGAGAGAGGGGCGGGGAAAGGGAGAGGGGGCAGGGATCATCCCGAGAGACCGCGGCAGGGGGAAGGGCCTTCAGACGAGATAATCAGCCTCATACGTCGTTTCCGCTCGCCGCACCGCGTCCGGCCGCACCCCGAGATATCATCGAGGCCGTATATAAAGCAAGCTGATTTCACTCCACAGGGTCGATCGCGGGACCCGCGGGACCACACTTCAATCATCGCTCACACGACCTCATTCAGCATCTTCAAAAGGGTGGAAAATATTAGACCGGTATTTCAAGAGATGGGAATAAAGAAACTGACCTACTACACCCCAAGAGCCACTTAGCTGCCTGCTAGAATCACTTGAACAACACGCATACGCATAGGTCTAGTTCCCAAAAGGAATACAATTTTGAATCCTCATTTGACTAAATGTGGTCGTGGTCGCTCCAGTCAAACTTTAAAACCTCGACAAAAAAAATTTGTCACCATATTTATTAGCATTTGATTAGTAGAGCTAAAATTTCACTGATAGTAAATTTGCTTTTCTAGGCTAAACGGTCTCATGGACCATGGACGCAAAAAGAGGTCCGCGGTGCCCATAATAATCAGTAGCCTGAACTGAAAGAAACATTTCCAATTTGTCAATGTAAGAACATTACCATTGCGACGGTCGATCAGTTTTCCTGCCTTGGAATCGGAATTAAGAAAAAACAACATAAGGGAGCCTCTGATTGGCCTATGCTGTGTCTGCTATCTTTATCCCATCGTCTGCTGGTGAAATTTAACCCTGCCTGCCTGCAAGTCAGTCGGCCCGCGTCGACAGTCGTCGAGAATAAAAAGTCGCTTCCGCACAAGGAGGGGGCGGGGCGCGGTGAAGCCCGTCGACTGGCTGCCGCCGCACCGCCGCACCGCGGCTGTGGCTCTTCACCACTCCTTCCTGAGAGCTCTGCCCGAGAGCTCTTTTAATATGCAGAATATAAAACGTGGTGAGTGGCTAGGGTTAACGCTGCAATGGGGAAGCTATTATGAAAATCACTTTCTCCCCTTCTCACCCCCCGTATCCCTTCCCTTCCCCTCCCCGAGCTCTTACGCGTCGCTCGTCTCCCCTCCTCCTGAAAGTCCACCCACCCAGCCCCA
>NW_026267337.1:261185-262837 GCF_000697945.3 Frankliniella occidentalis | reverse complement strand
GGGGGGGGGAGGCGGCACCACCGAGCCGTTAACGAGCAGAAACTGTTTGTGCATCCCAATGGAAGGAATCGACGCCGCGGGTGGAAGGGATGCTGGAGGAGGAGAAGGGGGTGACAGTTGGAGAAGAAAAAGGCGACGGGTGGACGGATTGTCGAGGGCGGGCGGGACCTCGCTGGGACCTTGTCAGTCTCAGGCGGACTGGGGGGTTGCATAACGCACCGAGTGAGTGGAGTGTGCGCTACAGGTGAGCCCGGTGCGGTGCGGCGGGGAGTGGAGCGTGGAGCCGCAGTCGGGGTCTGCCGAGGGGCAGGGCGGGGGGTCACCGCCAGCGCCCAAGTTTTGATAGCAGCATCGTCAAGTAACTGTCGAGAACACGGCGGCGACGGCTGGCGAGCCGGCATTGTAGCGGGGAGGGGAGGGGGGGGGGATCTTCAAGTTGGGCCCCGACCACGGGCCCCCGCGCTCCTGTCCGAGACGGAGGCGCCCCGGCCGGCCCCGCACCGCCCCGCCGGCGGGTATACCTGCGCTTGACCAGGACGGACACGGGGTGCTGTACAAAGTGGGCGACGACGGCGCGCCGCTCACTCCCCGTCAATCCTGGCGACCGACCAATAAAGAGCAGAGGCGAGGGGGGACGGCCCCCAAGTTGAGCGCGGCGAGCGTTGTGGCCGAGAGCGCTCTCAGGACGGCCACCCATAGCGGGGTACTCCACAAAGTGCGGGGGGAATCAAGGGGACTGTGCGCCGCACCACGCCACGCCACGGCCAACCCGAGACAAAGCCGCAAGCTCTACAGGCGTGACGTACCCCCCGGCCCCCTCTCCCTTTCCCCTCCTGACCGGAGAGGTGGGGGTCGTTTCACATGTGTATGATGAAGTTAAACACAGTAGCAAGCCGACACTAGACAGGCGGTGGTACGTACATGCATATAGCTTATGTAAGCAAATTAGTTCCATTCCTATCAAACTATGTTGCGAAGTGTTAGGAATCCTTACAAATAGTCATGTTTGTCTTGCTGTTGTTCATTTAAAATGTGTCCCAAATCTTTACTGAACAGACTGTATCGCAGCCACAGGAGGCCCTTGCCGTTAAGCGCTATGGTGGAAGAGAGGATCGGCCGACCCGATGCACGGCCCAAGAATAATTCGCAGTTCTGAATATTCCCAAATCCAAGTTGATCTCCCACAATGAAACTTTAGACAAAATAAACAATTTAACGATTGGAATACATTCAGTTTAACTTTATCTGTGCGTCGGTATTAATCCGCGACCTCAATTTTCAGCAGGTATGTGGTACCCGTGTCAACCGCAGCCGCGACCCCATCCCAACCACCTAGAGTGGGCGTCTCCAGCGAGCAAGCACCACGGAGGCAGCGAGGAGCGGGGGGACTAAGGCGGGGTGTTTACGGTGGACGAGGAGGGCGGGGGAGGGGTGGGGGAGGGCGTGAGCGCCACGGCTCCATGACGCTCATTAGCACCTCATGGCGTAGCCTACCTCCCCTGAACCAGATTAGGCACGCGATCACCCCCTCCCCCGCTCCCCTGCCACTCGTAGTGCTCTGCCTTTTCATGGATCCGGTCGGTCACATTTCAGGAGGCTTGTGCGCCGCCATTACCTAGTTGTTGTTGTCGGGTGTTTTTTTTTCTTTTCGC
>NW_026267337.1:259171-261135 GCF_000697945.3 Frankliniella occidentalis | reverse complement strand
CCCCAGCCCCAGCCCGCTCCACCCACCTCCTGCAAAGGTATACGATTGAACGTCGGGTTTAATCTCGTCCGATTGGCCGGCTGCCGCCAAAGGAGGGCTTTAGAATCGCTACGACCATCGTTTTATCATCGGCATTGCGCCGCCGTCTCCTTCCGATCCTAGTCCTTCCCCGCACCGGAAACCCATAAGTGTGTGAAGGTCGAACCGTTAGGTGTGTAAAAGCCACTCGTACAAGTCGATCCATAAAGTATACGAATGGGCGTTCACATACTTACAGAAAGGCTTTTTCACGTGTGCTACGTTGGGCCACTTGGGTTTCCGGTGCGGACCAGAAAAATCGTTTCTTGTTGCAAGTAAATTTTTTCTGCTTGTTTCAAGTGCACGCTAACACAAGATCGAACTTACTCTTGAAACAAGGTGATAATTTCTTTCGAATAAGAGGAAAAACTTATTTCAAAGACACTATTGCATGAATTCAATGGTGATTTTCATCTTGTGTCAGCTTTGCACTTGAATCAAGAAACAATTTTTCTGGGTGTGATCCACGCGCACGAAGATTTATTACACTTGTAAAACCGAGGCAACTCTTGTTATATATAAAAAAACAAAACAAAAGCAACGGCAGCGGAAAAAGTCGTCGGGGTTAAGCCAGCCAAAAACGAATCGGATCGAAGTAAGACTTGCGGCTCAGAAGCAGCCAGCGGGCTGGCGGCCGGGCCAGGGTATGGCGCGAGTTTACGTTTCATTGCACTTCCTTCGCTGAGTCTCTCTCTCTCTTTCTCTCTCTCTCTCTCTCTCTCTCTCTCTCTCTCTCTCTCTCTCTCTCTCTGTCCTTGGAGCTATTCCAAAGCCATGCAGTCCTTCGGAAACAAATCTGGCAGCAGGTGCACTCAGACCGCACGGCCTGTAGCAACCCTAACACAAGAATTACGGCTATGATATTGACATTTTTTTCTTCTGAGAGGCAGTTCTCTTTTGCTATACATACTTCACTTGAATTTACCTGCTTTTAAAAAAAGTTTAAATAGAAATACGCAGAAGAACGAAAAACTCCGGAGGGAAAAATCGGCATTGGCATTGGCGTCAAAGATACGACTCACCCAAGCAGAGCAACACACACGTCGTGTCTACACCTCCTCCCCCTCTCCCGCCTCCATTTAGGCCCCCGGCAGCTTTTGGCGGGCGCATCGCGATAAGACAACCTGACCTGAGCCTCCCCGTGTAATGCCACGCAAACATTTGCCTTCCATGCATGCGTGATGCAGCGGAGGCCTCTGCAGCGTGCGCGAGGAGAGAAGGGAGAGAGAGGGTGGAGAGGGGGTGGAGAGAGGGTGGAGAGAGAGAAAGAGGAGAGAAAGAGGAGGGGAGGGGGATCCGCAAACCTCGTCACGACGGTGTATTACGACGTCGCACGTCTCCATGCCACAGCAGCCTCAGGGCAGGAGCAGTGCAAGCGGGGGGCGGTGGCTCTGCGGGTATCCCCTATGTGCGACCAACTCCGCCCCCGCCCCCGCCTGCGTCGCGTAGGCGGCTCTCCAATCATTATTGGCCACGAAATACAATCGGCTGTTGTTCAATTAACAGGTGGTGACGCGCGGGGAGAGTTAGGGCGAACTGCCGCGGCGGGGGTGCGCGGCTCCCCTCACCTATAGTTCCCCCATCTCTCTCTCTCTCTCTCTCTCTCTCTCTCTCTCTCTCTCTCTCTCTCTCTCTCTCTCTCTCTCTCCCTTCCTCCCACCCTCTCGCCCACCCCGTTACGTCTTGCTGAATCCGCTCGAAATTCTGCTGACGGCCTTCTCTCCCTTCCAACCAGGCGCCCCAAACCCCCGCGCCTCTCGCCTGTATCTCTCTCTCTCTCTCTCTCTCTCTCTCTCTCTTTCTCTCTCTCTCTCTCTCTCTCGCACTCAGCCGGAACGTGCGTGGCACAAACTCGCACAGGGGGGAAAAAAAGAGAGAAAAGGGAG
>NW_026267337.1:252096-254246 GCF_000697945.3 Frankliniella occidentalis | reverse complement strand
GGGCGGGGCGAGTCTCTGTTCGGCGCAGGCAACACGGCGAGGGGGATCAAGGCCTCCGTGTCTGCACCACCACGGTGCTCAGTCCGACATCAAGTAACTAGCCGGGCCGGGGCCGGGGGAGGCAGGGGACGCGGACGCGGAGCAGGGAGCAGGGCGAGCCGCGGGCCGATCTACTCTCGAGTACACTGCGTACAACTTTTGTGATGGTGTGAACTTGTTATAACCACATTGATAGTTGCTTATTTCCCGACTTAAAACGATTTTCTGAGTGAGTGTGAGTAAGCCGAAAGATACAGTTTACTAGGGAGCAGAACACGGGGTCACACCCCACCACGGGACCCCTCCCACTTGCAAATCGTGTGGCAGCGGAACCTCATGATGGCCCAGGGAGAGGGATCAGTGAGCCCTGGGTGATCCATCACTCGCCCAGCCACCCCGCCGGCCCCGCCCACCGCGCGTGACAAATGCTGCGAAGCGCCACATGATTGTGTCGATACATGCATGCACCCATTTATTGTTAGTACCGCTCAATTTTCCCATATTTTCCACCGCGGAAATATTGCAAAGGGGTGTGGGGAGATTGATTATGAAGAAAAGAGAAAATCACGCCCATCTGTTACCCGGTAAAGAATAGTAGAATAATTCTCCATGAAAAAATTACAGTGAAATTATAGCAGGTGGTTTACGGTCTGACACCACAAACATAATAACAGTGTAATAGCATAGTCAAATTTTCTTCACGCTAGCTTTACATACAGCATACATCCCGACTCGAGAAATTCATGATGACGATATTTTTACATTATTATTGAGTGCGATTATAGTTTTGAGTCATAAAGAGTACCACGCCACGACACAATGCCTCTCGCGTTGTCCTGTCGACCGTATCGCTCACGCCTCATAAGACCCACAGCACTCCCCACCCGGCAGTCTGGTTCGAGTATCGTCCTATGGCGTTCCGTCCGCACAGCCGTGGCACTGGTCGCTGGTCCATAGTGGTGCGACACATCAAACATTGAAGCAAACGACAAGTTTGTAAGTCAACTAAAATTGTACAACCGATCCACGCATGTAATTTCGGTTGTTTCAATAAAATACAGTAGTCAACCTAATTTTTAGTTTTGATTCGAACAAATTACATATTGTGGTAGTTTCTCAAAGTTTTTACCACTTTCTTAAAAAGATCAGACATTGTTTTAACTGTGCGCAACACGTCTGACTGTCTGACTATATTGTCGAGTTTTATCAGTCATTTTCTGTCGGGCTCAGCCATATGTTTTACGTCATCCTCCGATTTTCCTCGCGACTACCCGTCACCCGTTAGCCGATTTTCCTCATTGCTTCAGCTGTGTGCCATCTGTGTACACGGCACTGCGGTCGGGCGCTCGAAAAGGGGGATCTTGCAGGTCTGACACACATTGTCCACACGTCCACATTTCCTCTTACCTTATTCATGGGTCAGCGCACAGTGGAAGATTTGGCCTCAAAATCGCGACAAAAGTCAAAGCTTTCTAAAATCGACATAGAATCGCATAGAATTCGGAAGTACGAAGCTTTCTAGTTAAGCCGGATGAGAGCCAAACCATGGCTCAGTTACCTCATTCTCGTCACCAATTCCCAAAACGTCATTACGACGGACGCAAAAAATGTTTAAGATACTACTTTCCAGAAACGCCAGGTCATACAAACGACGGGGCCCAGACCTGGCCCCCGCTCGCCTGACCCGCTGCAGCACCGCACCGCCCCTTATGCGCGATGCGATATGAGATTCAGATAGATTATCTCCTTCCAACGCAGCGCCCCTCCTAGCTCTGCCCCGGGCCACTGCGGCCGCTCCCGCCGGCTTCTGCCAATGAATGTTTGCAACTTCTCCAATCGAGGCCGCGCACTTCTCCCTCGCCCTCGCTTTGCCGCGCACTATCGGCCGTGGATCGGGCAAGACGGGGATAGAGGATAGAATAAACCGGAAGTACGAATCCCGATTACCGCAAAGGGTCATGATAGTCGCGCAGTGCTCCCCTCCGCCACTTCCGGGGACCAACTCCCTCCTGACCTCGGCCATAGGGTCGGTCGTGGGGTACTTCTCCCTCGCAAAGCACTGCGGAGCATTTCTAAGACGTTGCAGGAGAGGAGGGAGGGAGGGAGGGAGG